>NW_027278710.1:0-143779 GCF_030028105.1 Mobula birostris | reverse complement strand
GGATCCATATGGAACACCATGGGTCATATCAGAAAGAGCAGGGGTTCTGCACGGATTCCTATGGAACACCATGGGGCATATCAGAAAGAGCAGGGGTGTCTGCATGGACTCCAATGGAACACCATGGGTCATATCACAAAGAGCAGGGCTTTTTGCATGGACTCCCATGGAACACAATGGGTCATATCACAAAGAGCAGGGGTTTTGCACGGCCCCTATGGAACACCATGGGTCAAATCAGAAGAAGCAGGGGTTCTGCACGGACTCATATGGAACACCAGGGGTCATATCAGAACTAGCAGGGGTTTCTGCACTCTGCACAGACTCCTGTGGAACACCATTGGTCATATCAGAAAGAGCAGGGTTTTTTGCACGGACTCCTATCACAAAGAGCAGGGGTTTCTGCACTGACCCTAATGGAACACCATAGGTCATATCACAAAGAGCAGGGGTTTCTTCACAGACTCCAATGGAACACCATGGTCGTGTCACAAAGAGCAGGGGTTTCTGCACTGACCCCTATGGAACGCCGTGGGTCATATCAGAAAGAGCAGGGTTTTCTGCACGGACTCCGATGGAACACCATGAGTAATATCACAAAGAGCACGGGTTTCTGCACAGACTCCTGTGGAACACCATGGATCATATCAGAAAGAGCAGGGGTTTCTGCACGAACTCCTATCACAAAGAGCAGGGGTTTCTGCACGGACTCCTGTGGAACACCATGGGTAATATCAGAAAGAATAGGGGTGTCTGCACGGAGTCCTGTGGAACACCATGGGTCATACCAGAAAGAGCAGGGGTTTCTGCACTGACCCTAATGGAACACCATGGGGCATATCAGAACTAGCAGGGGTTTCTGCACTCTGCACAGACTCCTGTGGAACACCATTGGTCATATCAGAAAGAACAGGGTTTTTTGCACGGACTCCTATCACAAAGAGCAGGGGTTTCTGCACGGACTTCTATCACAAAGAGCAGGGGTTTCTGCACTGACTCCCATGGAACACAATAGGTCATATCACAAAGAGCAGGGGTTTCTGCACTGACCAATATGGAACACTGTGGGTCATATCAGAAAGAGCAGGGGTTTCTGCACGTACTCCTATGGAACACAATGGGTGATATCAGAAAGAGCATGTGTTTCTGCACGGATCCATATGGAACACCATGGGTCATATCAGAAAGAGCAGGGGTTCTGCACGGATTCCTATGGAACACCATGGGGCATATCAGAAAGAGCAGGGGTGTCTGCATGGACTCCAATGGAACACCATGGGTCATATCACAAAGAGCACGGGTTTCTGCACAGACTCCTGTGGAACACCATGGGTCATATCAGAAAGAGCAGGGGTTTCTGCACGAACTCCTATCACAAAGAGCAGGGGTTTCTGCACGGACTCCTGTGGAACACCATGGGTAATATCAGAAAGAGCAGGGGCTTCTGCACGGATTCCTATCACAAAGAGCAGGGGTTTCTGCACGGACTCCTATCACAAAGAGCAGGGTTTTCTGCACTGAATCCCATGGAACACCATGGGTCATATCACAAAGAGCAGGGGTTTCTGCACTGACCCCTATGGAACACCGTGGGTCATATCAGAAAGAGCAGGGGTTTCTGCACTGACCCTAATGGAACACCATGGGTCATATCAGAAAGAGCAGGGGTTTCTGCACTCTGCACAGACTCCTGTGGAACACCATGGGTCATATCAGAAAGAGCAGGGGTTTCTGCACGTACTCCTATGGAACACAATGGGTGATATCAGAAAGAGCATGTGTTTCTGCACGGATCCATATGGAACACCATGGGTCATATCAGAAAGAGCAGGGGTTCTGCACGGATTCCTATGGAACACCATGGGGCATATCAGAAAGAGCAGGGGTGTCTGCATGGACTCCAATGGAACACCATGGGTCATATCACAAAGAGCAGGGCTTTTTGCATGGACTCCCATGGAACACAATGGGTCATATCACAAAGAGCAGGGGTTTTGCACGGCCCCTATGGAACACCATGGGTCAAATCAGAAGAAGCAGGGGTTCTGCACGGACTCATATGGAACACCAGGGGTCATATCAGAACTAGCAGGGGTTTCTGCACTCTGCACAGACTCCTGTGGAACACCATTGGTCATATCAGAAAGAGCAGGGTTTTTTGCACGGACTCCTATCACAAAGAGCAGGGGTTTCTGCACTGACCCTAATGGAACACCATAGGTCATATCACAAAGAGCAGGGGTTTCTTCACAGACTCCAATGGAACACCATGGTCGTGTCACAAAGAGCAGGGGTTTCTGCACTGACCCCTATGGAACACCGTGGGTCATATCAGAAAGAGCAGGGTTTTCTGCACGGACTCCGATGGAACACCATGAGTAATATCACAAAGAGCACGGGTTTCTGCACAGACTCCTGTGGAACACCATGGATCATATCAGAAAGAGCAGGGGTTTCTGCACGAACTCCTATCACAAAGAGCAGGGGTTTCTGCACGGACTCCTGTGGAACACCATGGGTAATATCAGAAAGAATAGGGGTGTCTGCACGGAGTCCTGTGGAACACGATGGGTCATACCAGAAAGAGCAGGGGTTTCTGCACTGACCCTAATGGAACACCATGGGGCATATCAGAACTAGCAGGGGTTTCTGCACTCTGCACAGACTCCTGTGGAACACCATTGGTCATATCAGAAAGAACAGGGTTTTTTGCACGGACTCCTATCACAAAGAGCAGGGGTTTCTGCACGGACTTCTATCACAAAGAGCAGGGGTTTCTGCACTGACTCCCATGGAACACAATAGGTCATATCACAAAGAGCAGGGGTTTCTGCACTGACCAATATGGAACACTGTGGGTCATATCAGAAAGAGCAGGGGTTTCTGCACGGACGCCTATTTAACACCATGGGTCATATCAGAAAGAACAGGGGTGTCTGCACGGACTCCTGTGGAATACCATGGGTAATATCAGAAAGAGCAGGGGTTTCTGCACGGACCCCTATGTAACACCATGCGGCATATCAGAAACAACAGGGGTGTCTGCACGGTCTCACATGCAACACCATGGGTCATATCACAAAGAGCAGGGGTTTCTGCACGGACTCCTGTGGAACACCATGGTCATATCACAAAGAGCAGGGGTTTCTGCACTGACCCCTATGGAACACCGTGGGTCATATCAGAAAGAGCAGGGTTTTCTGCACGGACTCCGATGGAACACCATGAGTAATATCACAAAGAGCACGGGTTTCTGCACAGACTCCTGTGGAACACCATGGGTCATATCAGAAAGAGCAGGGGTTTCTGCACGAACTCCTATCACAAAGAGCAGGGGTTTCTGCACGGACTCCTGTGGAACACCATGGGTAATATCAGAAAGAGCAGTGGTTTCTGCACGGACTCCCATGGAACACCATGAGTAATATCACAATGAGCACGGGTTTCTGCACAGACTCCTATGGAACACCATGGTCATATCTCAAAGAACAGGGGTTTCTGCACAGACTCCTGTGGAACACCATGGGTCATATCAGAAAGAGCAGGGGCTTCTGCACGGACTCCTATCACAAAGAGCAGGGGTTTCTGCACGGACTCCTATCACAAAGAGCAGGGTTTTCTGCACTGAATCCCATGGAACACCATGGGTCATATCACAAAGAGCAGGGGTTTCTGCACTGACCCCTATGGAACACCGTGGGTCATATCAGAAAGAGCAGGGGTTTCTGCACTGACCCTAATGGAACACCATGGGTCATATCAGAAAGAGCAGGGGTTTCTGCACTCTGCACAGACTCCTGTGGAACACCATTGGTCATATCAGAAAGAGCAGGGTTTTTCGCACGGACTCCTATCACAAAGAGCAGGGGCTTCTGCACGGACTCCCATGGAACGCCATGTTTCATATCACAAAGAGCAGGGGTTTCTGCACGGACTCCTATGGAACATCATGGGTCATATCAGGAAGAGCAGGGGTTTCTGCACTGAACCCTGTAGAACACCATGGGTCATATCAGGAAGAGCAGGGGTTTCTGCACGGACTCTGATGAAACACCATAGGTCATATCACAAAAAGCAGGGGTTTCTGCACGGATTCCTAAGGACCACCATGGGTCATATCAGAGAGAGCAGGGATGTCAGCACGGACCCCTATGGAACACCATGGGGCATATCAGAAAGAGCAGGGGTGTCTGCACTGACCTCTATGGAACACCATGTGTCATATCACAAAGCGCAGGGATTTCTGCACGGAGTCCTGTGGAACACCATGGGTCATATCAGAAAGAGCAGGGGTTTCTGCACGTACTCCTATGGAACACAATGGGTGATATCAGAAAGAGCATGTGTTTCTGCACGGATCCATATGGAACACCATGGGTCATATCAGAAAGAGCAGGGGTTCTGCACTGACCCCTATGGAACACCATGGGGCATATCAGAAAGAGCAGGGGTTTCTGCACTGACCCTAATGGAACACCATGGGTCATATCAGAAAGAGCAGGGGTTTCTGCACTCTGCACAGACTCCTGTGGAACACCATGGGTCATATCAGAAAGAGCAGGGGTTTCTGCACGTACTCCTATGGAACACAATGGGTGATATCAGAAAGAGCATGTGTTTCTGCACGGATCCATATGGAACACCATGGGTCATATCAGAAAGAGCAGGGGTTCTGCACGGATTCCTATGGAACACCATGGGGCATATCAGAAAGAGCAGGGGTGTCTGCATGGACTCCAATGGAACACCATGGGTCATATCACAAAGAGCAGGGCTTTTTGCATGGACTCCCATGGAACACAATGGGTCATATCACAAAGAGCAGGGGTTTTGCACGGCCCCTATGGAACACCATGGGTCAAATCAGAAGAAGCAGGGGTTCTGCACGGACTCATATGGAACACCAGGGGTCATATCAGAACTAGCAGGGGTTTCTGCACTCTGCGCAGACTCCTGTGGAACACCATTGGTCATATCAGAAAGAGCAGGGTTTTTTGCACGGACTCCTATCACAAAGAGCAGGGGTTTCTGCACTGACCCTAATGGAACACCATAGGTCATATCACAAAGAGCAGGGGTTTCTTCACAGACTCCAATGGAACACCATGGTCGTGTCACAAAGAGCAGGGGTTTCTGCACTGACCCCTATGGAACGCCGTGGGTCATATCAGAAAGAGCAGGGTTTTCTGCACGGACTCCGATGGAACACCATGAGTAATATCACAAAGAGCACGGGTTTCTGCACAGACTCCTGTGGAACACCATGGATCATATCAGAAAGAGCAGGGGTTTCTGCACGAACTCCTATCACAAAGAGCAGGGGTTTCTGCACGGACTCCTGTGGAACACCATGGGTAATATCAGAAAGAATAGGGGTGTCTGCACGGAGTCCTGTGGAACACCATGGGTCATACCAGAAAGAGCAGGGGTTTCTGCACTGACCCTAATGGAACACCATGGGGCATATCAGAACTAGCAGGGGTTTCTGCACTCTGCACAGACTCCTGTGGAACACCATTGGTCATATCAGAAAGAACAGGGTTTTTTGCACGGACTCCTATCACAAAGAGCAGGGGTTTCTGCACGGACTTCTATCACAAAGAGCAGGGGTTTCTGCACTGACTCCCATGGAACACAATAGGTCATATCACAAAGAGCAGGGGTTTCTGCACTGACCAATATGGAACACTGTGGGTCATATCAGAAAGAGCAGGGGTTTCTGCACGTACTCCTATGGAACACAATGGGTGATATCAGAAAGAGCATGTGTTTCTGCACGGATCCATATGGAACACCATGGGTCATATCAGAAAGAGCAGGGGTTCTGCACGGATTCCTATGGAACACCATGGGGCATATCAGAAAGAGCAGGGGTGTCTGCATGGACTCCAATGGAACACCATGGGTCATATCACAAAGAGCACGGGTTTCTGCACAGACTCCTGTGGAACACCATGGGTCATATCAGAAAGAGCAGGGGTTTCTGCACGAACTCCTATCACAAAGAGCAGGGGTTTCTGCACGGACTCCTGTGGAACACCATGGGTAATATCAGAAAGAGCAGGGGCTTCTGCACGGATTCCTATCACAAAGAGCAGGGGTTTCTGCACGGACTCCTATCACAAAGAGCAGGGTTTTCTGCACTGAATCCCATGGAACACCATGGGTCATATCACAAAGAGCAGGGGTTTCTGCACTGACCCCTATGGAACACCGTGGGTCATATCAGAAAGAGCAGGGGTTTCTGCACTGACCCTAATGGAACACCATGGGTCATATCAGAAAGAGCAGGGGTTTCTGCACTCTGCACAGACTCCTGTGGAACACCATGGGTCATATCAGAAAGAGCAGGGGTTTCTGCACGTACTCCTATGGAACACAATGGGTGATATCAGAAAGAGCATGTGTTTCTGCACGGATCCATATGGAACACCATGGGTCATATCAGAAAGAGCAGGGGTTCTGCACGGATTCCTATGGAACACCATGGGGCATATCAGAAAGAGCAGGGGTGTCTGCATGGACTCCAATGGAACACCATGGGTCATATCACAAAGAGCAGGGCTTTTTGCATGGACTCCCATGGAACACAATGGGTCATATCACAAAGAGCAGGGGTTTTGCACGGCCCCTATGGAACACCATGGGTCAAATCAGAAGAAGCAGGGGTTCTGCACGGACTCATATGGAACACCAGGGGTCATATCAGAACTAGCAGGGGTTTCTGCACTCTGCACAGACTCCTGTGGAACACCATTGGTCATATCAGAAAGAGCAGGGTTTTTTGCACGGACTCCTATCACAAAGAGCAGGGGTTTCTGCACTGACCCTAATGGAACACCATAGGTCATATCACAAAGAGCAGGGGTTTCTTCACAGACTCCAATGGAACACCATGGTCGTGTCACAAAGAGCAGGGGTTTCTGCACTGACCCCTATGGAACGCCGTGGGTCATATCAGAAAGAGCAGGGTTTTCTGCACGGACTCCGATGGAACACCATGAGTAATATCACAAAGAGCACGGGTTTCTGCACAGACTCCTGTGGAACACCATGGATCATATCAGAAAGAGCAGGGGTTTCTGCACGAACTCCTATCACAAAGAGCAGGGGTTTCTGCACGGACTCCTGTGGAACACCATGGGTAATATCAGAAAGAATAGGGGTGTCTGCACGGAGTCCTGTGGAACACGATGGGTCATACCAGAAAGAGCAGGGGTTTCTGCACTGACCCTAATGGAACACCATGGGGCATATCAGAACTAGCAGGGGTTTCTGCACTCTGCACAGACTCCTGTGGAACACCATTGGTCATATCAGAAAGAACAGGGTTTTTTGCACGGACTCCTATCACAAAGAGCAGGGGTTTCTGCACGGACTTCTATCACAAAGAGCAGGGGTTTCTGCACTGACTCCCATGGAACACAATAGGTCATATCACAAAGAGCAGGGGTTTCTGCACTGACCAATATGGAACACTGTGGGTCATATCAGAAAGAGCAGGGGTTTCTGCACGGACGCCTATTTAACACCATGGGTCATATCAGAAAGAACAGGGGTGTCTGCACGGACTCCTGTGGAATACCATGGGTAATATCAGAAAGAGCAGGGGTTTCTGCACGGACCCCTATGTAACACCATGCGGCATATCAGAAACAACAGGGGTGTCTGCACGGTCTCACATGCAACACCATGGGTCATATCACAAAGAGCAGGGGTTTCTGCACGGACTCCTGTGGAACACCATGGTCATATCACAAAGAGCAGGGGTTTCTGCACTGACCCCTATGGAACACCGTGGGTCATATCAGAAAGAGCAGGGTTTTCTGCACGGACTCCGATGGAACACCATGAGTAATATCACAAAGAGCACGGGTTTCTGCACAGACTCCTGTGGAACACCATGGGTCATATCAGAAAGAGCAGGGGTTTCTGCACGAACTCCTATCACAAAGAGCAGGGGTTTCTGCACGGACTCCTGTGGAACACCATGGGTAATATCAGAAAGAGCAGTGGTTTCTGCACGGACTCCCATGGAACACCATGAGTAATATCACAATGAGCACGGGTTTCTGCACAGACTCCTATGGAACACCATGGTCATATCTCAAAGAACAGGGGTTTCTGCACAGACTCCTGTGGAACACCATGGGTCATATCAGAAAGAGCAGGGGCTTCTGCACGGACTCCTATCACAAAGAGCAGGGGTTTCTGCACGGACTCCTATCACAAAGAGCAGGGTTTTCTGCACTGAATCCCATGGAACACCATGGGTCATATCACAAAGAGCAGGGGTTTCTGCACTGACCCCTATGGAACACCGTGGGTCATATCAGAAAGAGCAGGGGTTTCTGCACTGACCCTAATGGAACACCATGGGTCATATCAGAAAGAGCAGGGGTTTCTGCACTCTGCACAGACTCCTGTGGAACACCATTGGTCATATCAGAAAGAGCAGGGTTTTTTGCACGGACTCCTATCACAAAGAGCAGGGGTTTCTGCACGGACTCCCATGGAACGCCATGTTTCATATCACAAAGAGCAGGGGTTTCTGCACGGACTCCTATGGAACATCATGGGTCATATCAGGAAGAGCAGGGGTTTCTGCACTGAACCCTGTAGAACACCATGGGTCATATCAGGAAGAGCAGGGGTTTCTGCACGGACTCTGATGAAACACCATAGGTCATATCACAAAAAGCAGGGGTTTCTGCACGGATTCCTAAGGACCACCATGGGTCATATCAGAGAGAGCAGGGATGTCAGCACGGACCCCTATGGAACACCATGGGGCATATCAGAAAGAGCAGGGGTGTCTGCACTGACCTCTATGGAACACCATGTGTCATATCACAAAGCGCAGGGATTTCTGCACGGAGTCCTGTGGAACACCATGGGTCATATCAGAAAGAGCAGGGGTTTCTGCACGTACTCCTATGGAACACAATGGGTGATATCAGAAAGAGCATGTGTTTCTGCACGGATCCATATGGAACACCATGGGTCATATCAGAAAGAGCAGGGGTTCTGCACGGATTCCTATGGAACACCATGGGGCATATCAGAAAGAGCAGGGGTGTCTGCATGGACTCCAATGGAACACCATGGGTCATATCACAAAGAGCACGGGTTTCTGCACAGACTCCTGTGGAACACCATGGGTCATATCACAAAGAGCAGGGGTTTCTGCACGGACTCCTATCACAAAGAGCAGGGTTTTCTGCACTGAATCCCATGGAACACCATGGGTCATATCACAAAGAGCAGGGGTTTCTGCACTGACCCCTATGGAACACCGTGGGTCATATCAGAAAGAGCAGGGGTTTCTGCACTGACCCTAATGGAACACCATGGGTCATATCAGAAAGAGCAGGGGTTTCTGCACTCTGCACAGACTCCTGTGGAACACCATGGGTCATATCAGAAAGAGCAGGGGTTTCTGCACGTACTCCTATGGAACACAATGGGTGATATCAGAAAGAGCATGTGTTTCTGCACGGATCCATATGGAACACCATGGGTCATATCAGAAAGAGCAGGGGTTCTGCACGGATTCCTATGGAACACCATGGGGCATATCAGAAAGAGCAGGGGTGTCTGCATGGACTCCAATGGAACACCATGGGTCATATCACAAAGAGCAGGGCTTTTTGCATGGACTCCCATGGAACACAATGGGTCATATCACAAAGAGCAGGGGTTTTGCACGGCCCCTATGGAACACCATGGGTCAAATCAGAAGAAGCAGGGGTTCTGCACGGACTCATATGGAACACCAGGGGTCATATCAGAACTAGCAGGGGTTTCTGCACTCTGCACAGACTCCTGTGGAACACCATTGGTCATATCAGAAAGAGCAGGGTTTTTTGCACGGACTCCTATCACAAAGAGCAGGGGTTTCTGCACTGACCCTAATGGAACACCATAGGTCATATCACAAAGAGCAGGGGTTTCTTCACAGACTCCAATGGAACACCATGGTCGTGTCACAAAGAGCAGGGGTTTCTGCACTGACCCCTATGGAACGCCGTGGGTCATATCAGAAAGAGCAGGGTTTTCTGCACGGACTCCGATGGAACACCATGAGTAATATCACAAAGAGCACGGGTTTCTGCACAGACTCCTGTGGAACACCATGGATCATATCAGAAAGAGCAGGGGTTTCTGCACGAACTCCTATCACAAAGAGCAGGGGTTTCTGCACGGACTCCTGTGGAACACCATGGGTAATATCAGAAAGAATAGGGGTGTCTGCACGGAGTCCTGTGGAACACGATGGGTCATACCAGAAAGAGCAGGGGTTTCTGCACTGACCCTAATGGAACACCATGGGGCATATCAGAACTAGCAGGGGTTTCTGCACTCTGCACAGACTCCTGTGGAACACCATTGGTCATATCAGAAAGAACAGGGTTTTTTGCACGGACTCCTATCACAAAGAGCAGGGGTTTCTGCACGGACTTCTATCACAAAGAGCAGGGGTTTCTGCACTGACTCCCATGGAACACAATAGGTCATATCACAAAGAGCAGGGGTTTCTGCACTGACCAATATGGAACACTGTGGGTCATATCAGAAAGAGCAGGGGTTTCTGCACGGACGCCTATTTAACACCATGGGTCATATCAGAAAGAACAGGGGTGTCTGCACGGACTCCTGTGGAATACCATGGGTAATATCAGAAAGAGCAGGGGTTTCTGCACGGACCCCTATGTAACACCATGCGGCATATCAGAAACAACAGGGGTGTCTGCACGGTCTCACATGCAACACCATGGGTCATATCACAAAGAGCAGGGGTTTCTGCACGGACTCCTGTGGAACACCATGGTCATATCACAAAGAGCAGGGGTTTCTGCACTGACCCCTATGGAACACCGTGGGTCATATCAGAAAGAGCAGGGTTTTCTGCACGGACTCCGATGGAACACCATGAGTAATATCACAAAGAGCACGGGTTTCTGCACAGACTCCTGTGGAACACCATGGGTCATATCAGAAAGAGCAGGGGTTTCTGCACGAACTCCTATCACAAAGAGCAGGGGTTTCTGCACGGACTCCTGTGGAACACCATGGGTAATATCAGAAAGAGCAGTGGTTTCTGCACGGACTCCCATGGAACACCATGAGTAATATCACAATGAGCACGGGTTTCTGCACAGACTCCTATGGAACACCATGGTCATATCTCAAAGAACAGGGGTTTCTGCACAGACTCCTGTGGAACACCATGGGTCATATCAGAAAGAGCAGGGGCTTCTGCACGGACTCCTATCACAAAGAGCAGGGGTTTCTGCACGGACTCCTATCACAAAGAGCAGGGTTTTCTGCACTGAATCCCATGGAACACCATGGGTCATATCACAAAGAGCAGGGGTTTCTGCACTGACCCCTATGGAACACCGTGGGTCATATCAGAAAGAGCAGGGGTTTCTGCACTGACCCTAATGGAACACCATGGGTCATATCAGAAAGAGCAGGGGTTTCTGCACTCTGCACAGACTCCTGTGGAACACCATTGGTCATATCAGAAAGAGCAGGGTTTTTTGCACGGACTCCTATCACAAAGAGCAGGGGTTTCTGCCGGACTCCCATGGAACGCCATGGGTCATATCACAAAGAGCAGGGGTTTCTGCACGGACTCCTATGGAACATCATGGGTCATATCAGAAAGAGCAGGGGTTTCTGCACTGAACCCTATAGAACACGATGGTCATATCAGAAAGAGCAGGGGTTCTGCACTGACCCCTATGGAACAGCATGGGTCATATCACAAAGAACAGGGCTTTCAGTATGGAATCCCATGGAACACAATGGGTCATATCACAAAGAGCAGGGGTTTCTGCACGGACTCCTATGGAACATCATAGGTCATATCAGAAAGAGCAGGGGTTTCTGCACGGACTCGCATGGAACACCATGGGTCATATGAGAAAGAGCAGGGGTTTCTGCACGGATTTCTATGTAACACCATGGGTCATATCAGAAACAGAAGGTGTTTATGCACGGACTTCTATGAAACACCATGGGTCATATCAGAAAGAGCAGGGATTTGTGCACGGACTCCTGTGCAACATCATGGGTCATATCACGAAGAGCAGGGGTTTCTGCATGGACCCCTATGGAACACCATGGGTCATAACAGAAAAATCAGGGGTTTCTGCACGGACTCCGATGGAACACCATGAGTAATATCACAAAGAGCACGGGTTTCTGCACAGACTCCGATGCAACACCATGTTCATATCACAAAGAGCAGGGGTTTCTGCACAGACTCCTGTGGAACACCATGGGTCATATCAGAAAGAGCAGGGGTTTCTGCACGGACTCCTATCACAAAGAGCAGGGGTTTCTGCACGGACTCCTATCACAAAGAGCAGGGGTTTCTGCACTGAATCCCATGGAACACCATGGGTCATATCACAAAGAGCAGGGGTTTCTGCACTGACCCCTATGGAACACCGTGGGTCATATCAGAAAGAGCAGGGGTTTCTGCACTCTGCACAGACTCCTGTGGAACACCATTGGTCATATCAGAAAGAGCAGGGTTTTTTGCACGGACTCCTATCACAAAGACAGGGGTTTCTGCACGGACTCCCATGGAACGCCATGGGTCATATCACAAAGAGCAGGGGTTTCTGCACGGACTCCTATGGAACATCATGGGTCATATCAGAAAGAGCAGGGGTTCTGCACTGACCCCTATGGAACAGCATGGGTCATATCACAAAGAACAGGGCTTTCAGTATGGAATCCCATGGAACACAATGGGTCGTATCACAAAGAGCAGGGGTTTCTGCACGGACTCCTATCACAAAGAGCAGGGGTTTCTGCACGGACTTCTGTCACAAAGAGCAGGGGTTTCTGCACTGACCCCTATGGAACACCGTGGGTTATATCAGAAAGAGCAGGGGTTTCTGCACGGACTCCTGTGGAACACCATGGGTAATATCAGAAAGAGCAGGGGTTTCTGCACGGACGCCTATTTAACACCATGGGGCATATCAGAAAGAACAGGGGTGTCTGAACGGACTCCTGTGGAATACCATGGGTAATATCAGAAAGTGCAGGGGTTTCTGCACGGACTCCCATGGAGCACAATGGGTCATATCACAAAGAGCAGGGATTTCTGCACGGACCCCTATGGAACACCATGGGGCATATCAGAAAGAGCAGGGGTTTCTGCACGTACTCCTTTCTCAAAGAGCAGGGGTTTCTGCACGGACTCCTTTCTCAAAGAGCAGGGGTTTCTGCACGGACTCCTTTCTCAAAGAGCAGGGGTTTCTGCCCGGAGTCCCATGGAACGCCATGGGTCACATCACAAAGAGCAGTGGTTTCTGCACGGACTCCTATGGAACATCATGGGTCATATCAGAAAGAGCAGGGGTTTCTGCACTGAACCCTATAGAACACCATGGGTCATATCAGGAAGAGCAGGGGTTTCTGCATGGACTCCGATGGAACACCATAGGTCATATCACAAAAAGCAGGGGTTTCTGCACGGATTCCTAAGGAACACCATGGGTCATGTCACAAAGAGCAGGGGTTTCTGCACTGACCCGAATGGAACACCATGGGTCTTATCAGAAAGAGCAGGGGTTTCTGCACTCTGCACAGACTCCTGTGGAACACCATTGGTCATATCAGAAAGAGCAGGGATTTTTGCACGGACTCCTATCACAAAGAGCAGGGGTTTCTGCACGGACTCCCAAGGAACGCCATGGGTCATATCACAAAGAGCAGGGGTTTCTGCACGGACTCCTATGGAACATCATGGGTCATATCAGAAAGAGCAGGGGTTTCTGCACTGAACCCTATAGAACACCATGGTCATATCATAAAGAGCCGGGGTTCTGCACGGATTCCTATGGAACACCATGGGTCATATCAGAAAGAGCAGGGATTTCAGCACGGACCCCTATGGAACACCATGGGTCATATCACAAAGAGCAGGGGTTTCTGCACGGACCCCTATGGAACACCATGGGTGATATCAGAAAGAGCAGGGGTTTCTGCACGGATCTCTGTGGAACACCATGTATCATATCAGAAAGAGCAGGGGTTCTGCACTGACCCCTATGGAACAGCATGGGTCATATCACAAAGAACAGGGCTTTCAGTATGGAATCCCATGGAACACAATGGGTCATATCACAAAGAGCAGGGGTTTCTGCACGGACTCCTATGGAACATCATAGGTCATATCAGAAAGAGCAGGGGTTTCTGCACGGACTCGCATGGAACACCATGGGTCATATGAGAAAGAGCAGGGGTTTCTGCACGGATTTCTATGTAACACCATGGGTCATATCAGAAACAGAAGGTGTTTATGCACGGACTTCTATGAAACTCCATGGGTCATATCAGAAAGAGCAGGGATTTGTGCACGGACTCCTGTGCAACACCATGGGTCATATCACGAAGAGCAGGGGTTTCTGCATGGACCCCTATGGAACACCATGGGTCATAACAGAAAAAGCAGGGGTTTCTGCACGGACTCCGATGGAACACCATGAGTAATATCACAAAGAGCACGGGTTTCTGCACAGACTCCGATGGAACACCATGTTCATATCACAAAGAGCAGGGGTTTCTGCACAGACTCCTGTGGAACACCATGGGTCATATCAGAAAGAGCAGGGGTTTCTGCACGGACTCCTATCACAAAGAGCAGGGGTTTCTGCACGGACTCCTATCACAAAGAGCAGGGGTTTCTGCACTGAATCCCATGGAACACCATGGGTCATATCACAAAGAGCAGGGGTTTCTGCACTGACCCCTATGGAACACCGTGGGTCATATCAGAAAGAGCAGGGGTTTCTGCACTCTGCACAGACTCCTGTGGAACACCATTGGTCATATCAGAAAGAGCAGGGTTTTTTGCACGGACTCCTATCACAAAGACAGGGGTTTCTGCACGGACTCCCATGGAACGCCATGGGTCATATCACAAAGAGCAGGGGTTTCTGCACGGACTCCTATGGAACATCATGGGTCATATCAGAAAGAGCAGGGGTTTCTGCACTGAACCCTATAGAACACCATGGTCATATCAGAAAGAGCAGGGGTTCTGCACTGACCCCTATGGAACAGCATGGGTCATATCACAAAGAACAGGGCTTTCAGTATGGAATCCCATGGAACACAATGGGTCGTATCACAAAGAGCAGGGGTTTCTGCACGGACTCCTATCACAAAGAGCAGGGGTTTCTGCACGGACTTCTGTCACAAAGAGCAGGGGTTTCTGCACTGACCCCTATGGAACACCGTGGGTTATATCAGAAAGAGCAGGGGTTTCTGCACGGACTCCTATCACAAAGAGCAGGGGTTTCTGCACTGAATCCTATGGAATACCATGGGTCATATCACAAAGAGCAGGGGTTTCTGCACTGACCCCTATGGAACACCGTGGGTCATATCAGAAAGAGCAGGGGTTTCTGCACTGAACCTAATGGAACACCATGGGTCATATCAGAAAGAGCAGGGGTTTCTGCACTCTCCGCAGACTCCTGTGGAACTCCATTGGTCATATCAGAAAGAGCAGGATTTTTTGCACGAACTCCTATCACAAAGAGCAGGGGTTTCTGCACGGACTCCCATGGAACGCCATGGGTCATATCAGAAAGAGCAGGGGTTTCTGCACTGAACCCTATAGAACACCATGGTGATATCAGAAAGAGCAGAGGTTCTGCACGGATTCCTATGGAACACCATGGGTCATATCAGAAAGAGCAGGGATTTCAGCATGGACCCCTATGGAACACCATGGGTCATATCACAAAGAGCAGGGGTTTCTGCACGGACCCCTATGGAACACCATGGGTGATATCAGAAAGAGCAGGGGTTTCTGCACGGATCCCTATGGAACACCATGTGTCA
Organism: Mobula birostris; assembly: GCF_030028105.1. Classification (NCBI taxonomy): domain Eukaryota; kingdom Metazoa; phylum Chordata; class Chondrichthyes; order Myliobatiformes; family Myliobatidae; genus Mobula; species Mobula birostris. The sequence goes on along the minus strand of NW_027278710.1, from coordinate 127,900 downwards.
AATCAGAAAGAGCAGGGGTTCTGCACGGACTCCTATGGAACACCATGGTCATATCAGAAAGAGCAGGGGTTTCTGCACGGACTCCTATCACAAAGAGCACGGGTTTCTGCACTGACTCTTACGGAACAGCGTGGGTCATATCACAAAGAGCAGGGGTTTCTGCACTGAACCCGATGGAACACTATGGGTCATATCAGAAAGAGCAGAGGTATCTGCACGGCCCCTATGGAACACCATGGGTCATATCACAAAGAGCAGGGGTTTCTGCACTGAACCTTATGGAACACCAAGGGTCATATCAGAAAGAGAAGGGGTTTCTGCACGGACCACTGTGGAGCACCATGGGTGATATCAGAAAGAGCACAGGTGTTTCTGCACGTATCCCTAAGGAACACCATGTGTCATATCAGAAAGAACAGGGGTTTCTTAACGGACTCCTATCACAAAGAGCAGGGGTTTCTGCACTGACCCCTATGGAACAGCATGGGTCATATCACAAAGATCAGGGCTTTCAGCATGGACTCCCATGGAACACAATGGGTCATATCACAAAGAGCAGAGGTTTCTGCACGGACTCCTATCACAAAGAGCAGGGGTTTCTCCACTGACCCCTCTGGAACACCATGGGTCATATCAGAAAGAGCTGGGGTATCTGCACTGACCCCTATGGAACAGCATGGGTTATATCACAAAGAGCAGGGGTTTCTGCACGGTCTCCCATGGAGCACAATGGGTCATATCACAAAGAGCAGGGATTTCTGCACGGACCTCTATGGAACCCCATGGGGCATATCAGAAAGAGCAGGGGTCTCTGCACGGACTCCTTTCTCAAAGAGCAGGGGTTTCTGCACGGACTCCTTTCTCAAAGAGCAGCGGTTTCTGCACGGACTCCTATGGAACACCATGGGTCATATCAGGAAGAGCAGGGGTTTCTCCACGGACTCCTATCAGAAAGAGCAGGGGTTTCTGCACTGACCCCTACCGAACAGCGTGGGTCATATCACAAAGAGCAGGGGTTTCTGCACTGCACCCTATGGAACACCATGGGTCATATCAGAAAGAGCAAGGGTTTCTGCACTGAACTCTGTGGAGCACCATGGGTGATATCAGAAAGAGCACAGGTGTTTCTGCACGTATCCCTAATGATCACCATGTGTCATATCAGAAGAAGCAGGGTTTCTGCACGGACTCCTATGGAACACCATGGGTCATATCAGAAAGAGCAGGGGTTTCTGCAAGTACTTCTATGAAATACCATGGATGACATCAGAAAGAGCAGGGGTTTCTGCACGGACTCCTGTGGAACACCATGGGTCACATCAGAAAGAGCAGAGGTTTCTGCACGGACTCCTATCACAAAGAGTAGGGGTTTCTGCACGGACTCCTATCACAAAGAGCAGGGGTTTCTGCACTGAATCCCATGGAACACAATGGGTCATATCAGAAAGAGCAGGGGTTTCTGCACGGACTTCCATGGAACACCATGGGTCATATCAGAAACAGCAAGGATTTCTGCACAGACTCCTATGGAACACCATGGTCATATCACAAAGAGCAGGGGTGTCTGCACTGACCCCTATGGAACACCGTGGGTCATATCAGAAAGAGCAGAGTTTTCTGCACTGACCCTAATGGAACACCATGGGTCATATCAGAAAGAGCAGGGGTTTCTGCACTCTGCACAGTCTCCTGTGGAACACCATTGGTCATATCAGAAAGAGCAGGGATTTTTGCACGGGCTCCTATCACAAAGAGCAGGGGTTTCTGCACGGACTTCTATCACAAAGAGCAGGGGTTTCTGCACTGACTCCCATGGAACACCATAGGTCATATCACAAAGAGCAGGGGTTTCTGCATGGATTCCCATGGAACACCATGGGTCATATCACAAATAGCAGGGGTTTCTTCACAGACTCCAATGGAACACCATGGTTGTAATACAAAGAGCAGGGGTTTCTGCACTGACCAATATGGAACACCGTGGGTCATATCAGAAAGAGCAGGGGTTTCTGCACGGACGCCTATTTAACACCATGGGTCATATCAGAAAGAACAGGGGTGTCTGCACGGACTCCTGTGGAATACCATGGGTAATATCAGAAAGAGCAGGGGTTTCTGCACGGACTCCCATGGAACACAATGGGTCATATCACAAAGAGCAGGGGTTTCTGCACGGACTCCTATGGAACATCATAGGTCATATCAGAAAGAGCAGGGGTTTCTGCACGGACTCGCATGGAACACCATGGGTCATATGAGAAAGAGCAGAGTTTACTGCACGGATTTCTATGTAACACCATGGGTCATATCAGAAACAGAAGGTGTTTATGCACGGACTTCTATGAAACACCATGGGTCATATCAGATAGAAAAGGGATTTGTGCACGGACTCCTGTGCAACACCATGGGTCATATCACGAAGAGCAGGGGTTTCTGCATGGACCCCTATGGAACACCATGGGTCATAAGAGAAAAAGCAGGGGTTTCTGCACGGACTCCGATGGAACACCATGAGTAATACCACAAAGAGCACGGGTTTCTGCACAGACTCCGATAGAACACCATGTTCATATCACAAAGAGCAGGGGTTTCTGCACAGACTCCTGTGGAACACCATGGGTCATATCAGAAAGAGCAGGGGTTTCTGCACGGACTCCTATCACAAAGAGCAGGGGTTTCTGCACGGACTCCTATCACAAAGAGCAGGGGTTTCTGCACTGAATCCCATGGAACACCATGGGTCATATCACAAAGAGCAGGGGTTTCTGCACTGACCCCTATGGAACACCGTGGGTCATATCAGAAAGAGCAGGGGTTTCTGCACTGACCCTAATGGAACACCATGGGTCATATCAGAAAGAGCAGGGGTTTCTGCACTCTGCACAGACTCCTGTGGAACACCATTGGTCATATCAGAAAGAGCAGGGTTTTTTGCACGGACTCCTATCACAAAGACAGGGGTTTCTGCACGGACTCCCATGGAACGCCATGGGTCATATCACAAAGAGCAGGGGTTTCTGCACGGACTCCTATGGAACATCATGGGTCATATCAGAAAGAGCAGGGGTTTCTGCACTGAACCCTATAGAACACGATGGTCATATCAGAAAGAGCAGGGGTTCTGCACTGACCCCTATGGAACAGCATGGGTCATATCACAAAGAACAGGGCTTTCAGTATGGAATCCCATGGAACACAATGGGTCATATCACAAAGAGCAGGGGTTTCTGCACGGACTCCTATGGAACATCATAGGTCATATCAGAAAGAGCAGGGGTTTCTGCACGGACTCGCATGGAACACCATGGGTCATATGAGAAAGAGCAGGGGTTTCTGCACGGATTTCTATGTAACACCATGGGTCATATCAGAAACAGAAGGTGTTTATGCACGGACTTCTATGAAACACCATGGGTCATATCAGAAAGAGCAGGGATTTGTGCACGGACTCCTGTGCAACACCATGGGTCATATCACGAAGAGCAGGGGTTTCTGCATGGACCCCTATGGAACACCATGGGTCATAACAGAAAAAGCAGGGGTTTCTGCACGGACTCCGATGGAACACCATGAGTAATATCACAAAGAGCACGGGTTTCTGCACAGACTCCGATGCAACACCATGTTCATATCACAAAGAGCAGGGGTTTCTGCACAGACTCCTGTGGAACACCATGGGTCATATCAGAAAGAGCAGGGGTTTCTGCACGGACTCCTATCACAAAGAGCAGGGGTTTCTGCACGGACTCCTATCACAAAGAGCAGGGGTTTCTGCACTGAATCCCATGGAACACCATGGGTCATATCACAAAGAGCAGGGGTTTCTGCACTGACCCCTATGGAACACCGTGGGTCATATCAGAAAGAGCAGGGGTTTCTGCACTCTGCACAGACTCCTGTGGAACACCATTGGTCATATCAGAAAGAGCAGGGTTTTTTGCACGGACTCCTATCACAAAGACAGGGGTTTCTGCACGGACTCCCATGGAACGCCATGGGTCATATCACAAAGAGCAGGGGTTTCTGCACGGACTCCTATGGAACATCATGGGTCATATCAGAAAGAGCAGGGGTTCTGCACTGACCCCTATGGAACAGCATGGGTCATATCACAAAGAACAGGGCTTTCAGTATGGAATCCCATGGAACACAATGGGTCGTATCACAAAGAGCAGGGGTTTCTGCACGGACTCCTATCACAAAGAGCAGGGGTTTCTGCACGGACTTCTGTCACAAAGAGCAGGGGTTTCTGCACTGACCCCTATGGAACACCGTGGGTTATATCAGAAAGAGCAGGGGTTTCTGCACGGACTCCTGTGGAACACCATGGGTAATATCAGAAAGAGCAGGGGTTTCTGCACGGACGCCTATTTAACACCATGGGGCATATCAGAAAGAACAGGGGTGTCTGAACGGACTCCTGTGGAATACCATGGGTAATATCAGAAAGTGCAGGGGTTTCTGCACGGACTCCCATGGAGCACAATGGGTCATATCACAAAGAGCAGGGATTTCTGCACGGACCCCTATGGAACACCATGGGGCATATCAGAAAGAGCAGGGGTTTCTGCACGGACTCCTTTCTCAAAGAGCAGGGGTTTCTGCACGGACTCCTTTCTCAAAGAGCAGGGGTTTCTGCACGGACTCCTTTCTCAAAGAGCAGGGGTTTCTGCCCGGAGTCCCATGGAACGCCATGGGTCACATCACAAAGAGCAGTGGTTTCTGCACGGACTCCTATGGAACATCATGGGTCATATCAGAAAGAGCAGGGGTTTCTGCACTGAACCCTATAGAACACCATGGGTCATATCAGGAAGAGCAGGGGTTTCTGCATGGACTCCGATGGAACACCATAGGTCATATCACAAAAAGCAGGGGTTTCTGCACGGATTCCTAAGGAACACCATGGGTCATGTCACAAAGAGCAGGGGTTTCTGCACTGACCCGAATGGAACACCATGGGTCTTATCAGAAAGAGCAGGGGTTTCTGCACTCTGCACAGACTCCTGTGGAACACCATTGGTCATATCAGAAAGAGCAGGGATTTTTGCACGGACTCCTATCACAAAGAGCAGGGGTTTCTGCACGGACTCCCAAGGAACGCCATGGGTCATATCACAAAGAGCAGGGGTTTCTGCACGGACTCCTATGGAACATCATGGGTCATATCAGAAAGAGCAGGGGTTTCTGCACTGAACCCTATAGAACACCATGGTCATATCATAAAGAGCCGGGGTTCTGCACGGATTCCTATGGAACACCATGGGTCATATCAGAAAGAGCAGGGATTTCAGCACGGACCCCTATGGAACACCATGGGTCATATCACAAAGAGCAGGGGTTTCTGCACGGACCCCTATGGAACACCATGGGTGATATCAGAAAGAGCAGGGGTTTCTGCACGGATCTCTGTGGAACACCATGTATCATATCAGAAAGAGCAGGGGTTCTGCACGGACTCCTATGGAACACCATGGTTATATCAGAAAGAGCAGGGGTTTCTGCACGGACTCCTATCACAAAGAGCACGGGTTTCTGCACTGACCCCTACGGAACAGCGTGGGTCATATCACAAAGAGCAGGGGTTTCTGCACTGAACCCTATGGAACACTATGGGTCATATTAGAAAGAGCAGAGGTATCTGTACGGCCCCTATGGAACACCATGGGTCATATCAGAAAGAGCAGGGGTTTCTGCACTCTGCACAGACTCCTGTGGAACACCATTGGTCATATCAGAAAGAGCAGGGTTTTTTGCACGGACTCCTATCACAAAGACAGGGGTTTCTGCACGGACTCCTATGGAACATCATGGGTCATATCTGAAAGAGCAGGGGTTTCTGCACTGAACCCTATAGAACACGATGGTCATATCAGAAAGAGCAGGGGTTCTGCACTGACCCCTATGGAACAGCATGGGTCATATCACAAAGAACAGGGCTTTCAGTATGGAATCCCATGGAACACAATGGGTCATATCACAAAGAGCAGGGGTCTCTGCACGGACTCCTATGGAACATCATAGGTCATATCAGAAAGAGCAGGGGTTTCTGCACGGACTCGCATGGAACACCATGGGTCATATGAGAAAGAGCAGGGGTTTCTGCACGGATTTCTATGTAACACCATGGGTCATATCAGAAACAGAAGGTGTTTATGCACGGACTTCTATGAAACACCATGGGTCATATCAGAAAGAGCAGGGATTTGTGCACGGACTCCTGTGCAACACCATGGGTCATATCACGAAGAGCAGGGGTTTCTGCATGGACCCCTATGGAACACCATGGGTCATAACAGAAAAAGCAGGGGTTTCTGCACGGACTCCGATGGAACACCATGAGTAATATCACAAAGAGCACGGGTTTCTGCACAGACTCCGATGCAACACCATGTTCATATCACAAAGAGCAGGGGTTTCTGCACAGACTCCTGTGGAACACCATGGGTCATATCAGAAAGAGCAGGGGTTTCTGCACGGACTCCTATCACAAAGAGCAGGGGTTTCTGCACGGACTCCTATCACAAAGAGCAGGGGTTTCTGCACTGAATCCCATGGAACACCATGGGTCATATCACAAAGAGCAGGGGTTTCTGCACTGACCCCTATGGAACACCGTGGGTCATATCAGAAAGAGCAGGGGTTTCTGCACTCTGCACAGACTCCTGTGGAACACCATTGGTCATATCAGAAAGAGCAGGGTTTTTTGCACGGACTCCTATCACAAAGACAGGGGTTTCTGCACGGACTCCCATGGAACGCCATGGGTCATATCACAAAGAGCAGGGGTTTCTGCACGGACTCCTATGGAACATCATGGGTCATATCAGAAAGAGCAGGGGTACTGCACTGACCCCTATGGAACAGCATGGGTCATATCACAAAGAACAGGGCTTTCAGTATGGAATCCCATGGAACACAATGGGTCGTATCACAAAGAGCAGGGGTTTCTGCACGGACTCCTATCACAAAGAGCAGGGGTTTCTGCACGGACTTCTGTCACAAAGAGCAGGGGTTTCTGCACTGACCCCTATGGAACACCGTGGGTTATATCAGAAAGAGCAGGGGTTTCTGCACGGACTCCTGTGGAACACCATGGGTAATATCAGAAAGAGCAGGGGTTTCTGCACGGACGCCTATTTAACACCATGGGGCATATCAGAAAGAACAGGGGTGTCTGAACGGACTCCTGTGGAATACCATGGGTAATATCAGAAAGTGCAGGGGTTTCTGCACGGACTCCCATGGAGCACAATGGGTCATATCACAAAGAGCAGGGATTTCTGCACGGACCCCTATGGACACCATGGGGCATATCAGAAAGAGCAGGGGTTTCTGCACGGACTCCTTTCTCAAAGAGCAGGGGTTTCTGCACGGACTCCTTTCTCAAAGAGCAGGGGTTTCTGCACGGACTCCTTTCTCAAAGAGCAGGGGTTTCTGCCCGGAGTCCCATGGAACGCCATGGGTCACATCACAAAGAGCAGTGGTTTCTGCACGGACTCCTATGGAACATCATGGGTCATATCAGAAAGAGCAGGGGTTTCTGCACTGAACCCTATAGAACACCATGGGTCATATCAGGAAGAGCAGGGGTTTCTGCATGGACTCCGATGGAACACCATAGGTCATATCACAAAAAGCAGGGGTTTCTGCACGGATTCCTAAGGAACACCATGGGTCATGTCACAAAGAGCAGGGGTTTCTGCACTGACCCGAATGGAACACCATGGGTCTTATCAGAAAGAGCAGGGGTTTCTGCACTCTGCACAGACTCCTGTGGAACACCATTGGTCATATCAGAAAGAGCAGGGATTTTTGCACGGACTCCTATCACAAAGAGCAGGGGTTTCTGCACGGACTCCCAAGGAACGCCATGGGTCATATCACAAAGAGCAGGGGTTTCTGCACGGACTCCTATGGAACATCATGGGTCATATCAGAAAGAGCAGGGGTTTCTGCACTGAACCCTATAGAACACCATGGTCATATCATAAAGAGCCGGGGTTCTGCACGGATTCCTATGGAACACCATGGGTCATATCAGAAAGAGCAGGGATTTCAGCACGGACCCCTATGGAACACCATGGGTCATATCACAAAGAGCAGGGGTTTCTGCACGGACCCCTATGGAACACCATGGGTGATATCAGAAAGAGCAGGGGTTTCTGCACGGATCTCTGTGGAACACCATGTATCATATCAGAAAGAGCAGGGGTTCTGCACGGACTCCTATGGAACACCATGGTTATATCAGAAAGAGCAGGGGTTTCTGCACGGACTCCTATCACAAAGAGCACGGGTTTCTGCACTGACCCCTACGGAACAGCGTGGGTCATATCACAAAGAGCAGGGGTTTCTGCACTGAACCCTATGGAACACTATGGGTCATATTAGAAAGAGCAGAGGTATCTGCACGGCCCCTATGGAACACCATGGGTCATATCACAAAGAGCAGGGGTTTCTGCACTGACCCCTATGGAACAGCATGGGTCATATCACAAAGAGCAGGGGTTTCTGCACTGACTCCCATGGAACGCCATGGGTCATATCACAAAGAGCAGGGGTTTCTGCACAGACTCCTATGGAACATCATGGGTCATATCAGAAAGAGCAGGAGGTTCTGCCCGGACTCCTGTGGAACACCATGGGTCACATCAGAAAGAGCAGAGGTTTCTGCACGTACTTCTATGAAACACCATGGGTGACATCAGAAAGAGCAGGGGTTTCTGCACGGGCTCGCATGGAACACCATGGGTCATATGAGAAAGAGCAGGGGTTTCTGCACGGATTTCTATGTAACAGCATGGTCATATCAGAAAGAGAAGGTGTTTCTGCACGGACTTCTATGGAACACCATGGGTCATATCAGAAAGAGCAGGGGTTTCTGCATGGACCCCTATGGAACACCATGGGTCATAACAGAAAAAGCAGGGGTTTCTGCACGGACTCCGATGGAACACCATGAGTAATATCACAAAGAGCACGGGTTTCTGCACAGACTCCTATGGAACACCATGGTCATATCACAAAGAGCAGGGGTTTCTGCACAGACTCCTCTGGAACACCATGGGTCATATCAGAAAGAGCAGGGGTTTCTGCACGGACTCCTATCACAAAGAGCAGGGGTTTCTGCACGGACTCCTATCACACAGAGCAGGGGTTTCTGCACAGAATCCCATGGAACACCATGGGTCATATCACAAAGAGCAGGGGTTTCTGCACGGACTTCCATGGATCACCATGGGTCATATCAGAAAGAGCAAGGATTTCTGCACAGACTCCTATGGAACACCATGGTCATATCACAAAGACCAGTGGTTTCTGCACTGACCCCTATGGAACACCGTGGGTCATATCAGAAAGAGCAGGGGTTTCTGCACTGACCCTAAAGGAACACCATGGGTCATATCAGAAAGAGCAGGGGTTTCTGCACTCTGCACAGACTCCTGTGGAACACCATTGGTCATATCAGAAAGGGCAGGGTTTTTTGCACGGACTCCTATCACAAAGAGCAGGGGTTTCTGCACGGACTTCTATCACAAAGTGCAGGGGTTTCTGCACTGACTCCCATGGAACACCATAGGTCATATCACAAAGAGCAGGGGTTTCTGCACGGATTCCCATGGAACACCATGGTCGTATCACAAAGAGCAGGGGTTTCTGCACGGACTCCCATGGAGCACAATGGGTCATATCATATAGAGCAGGGATTTCTGCACGGACCCCGATGGAACACCATGGGGCATATCAGAAAGAGCAGGGGTTTCTGCACGGACTCCTTTCTCAAAGAGCAGGGGTTTCTGCACGGACTCCTATGGAACACCATGGTCGTATCACAAAGAGCAGGGGTTTCTGCACTGACCCTAATGGAACACCATGGGTCATATCAGAAAGAGCAGGGGTTTCTGCACTCTGCACAGACTCCTGTGGAACACCATTGGTCATATCAGAAAGAGCAGGGTTTTTTGCACGGACTCCTATCACAAAGAGCAGGGGTTTCTGCACGGACTCCCATGGAACGCCATGGGTCATATCACAAAGAGCAGGGGTTTCTGCACGGACTCCTATGGATCATCATGGGTTATATCAGAAAGAGCAGGTGTTTCTGCACTGAACCCTATAGAACACCATGGGTCATATCAGGAAGAGCAGGGGTTTCTGCACGGACTCCAATGGAACACCATGGTTGTATCACAAAGAACAGGGGTTTCTGCACTGACCCCTATGGAACACCGTGGGTCATATCAGAAAAAGCAGGGGTTTCTGCACGGACTCCTGTGGAACAGCATGGGTAATATCAGAAAGAGCAGGGGTTTCAGCACGGACGCCTATTTAACACCATGGGGCATATCAGAAAGAACAGGGATTTCTGCACTGAGTCCTGTGGAACACCATGGGTCAAATTAGAAAGAGCAGGGGTTTCTGCACGTACTCCTATGGAACACAATGGGTCATGTCAGAAAGAGCAGGGGTTTCTGCACGGACCTCTGTGGAACACCATGGGTGATATCAGAAAGAGCATGTGTTTCTGCACGGATCCATATGGAATACCATGTGTCATATCAGAAAGTACAGGGGTTCCGCACGGATTCCTATGGAACACCATGGGACATATCAGAAAGAGCAGGGATTTCAGCACGGACCCCTATGGAACACCATGGGGCATATCAGAAAGAGCAGGGGTGTCTGCATGGACTCACATGGAACACCATGCGTCATATCACAAAGAGCAAAGGTTTCTGCACGGACTCCTGTGGAACACCATAGGTCACATCAGAAAGAGCAGGGGTTTCTGAACGAACTCCTATCACAAAGAGCAGGGCTTTCTGCACTGACCCTATGGAACGCCATGGGTCATATCACAAAGAGCAGGGGTTTCTGCATGGTCTCCCATGGAACAAAATGGGTCATATCACAAAGAGCAGGGGTTTCTGCACTGACCCTAATGGAACACCATGGGTCACATCAGAAAGATCAGGGGTTTCCGCATGTACTCCTATGGAACACCATGGGTCATATCAGAAAGAGTTGGGGTTTCTGCACGGACACCTTTGGAACACCATGGGTGACATCAGAAAGAGCAGGTGTTTCTGCACGGATCCTTATGGAACACCATGGGTCATATCAGAAAGAGCAGAGGTTTCTCCACGGACTCCTATCAGAAAGAGCAGGGGTTTCTGCACTGACCCCTATGGAACACTATGGGTCATATCAGAAAGAGCAGAGGTATCTGCACGGAACTCTGTGGAGCACCATGGGTGATATCAGAAAGAGCACAGGTGTTTCTGCACGTATCCCTAAGGAACACCATGTGTCATATCAGAAGAAGCAGGGGTTCTGCACGGACTCCTATGGAACACCATGGGTCATATCAGAAAGAGCAGGGGTTTCTGCAAGTACTTCTATGAAATACCATGGATGACATCAGAAAGAGCAGGGGTTTCTGCACGGACTCCTGTGGAACACCATGGGTGACATCAGAAAGAGCAGGTGTTTCTGCACGGATCCTTATGGAACACCATGTGTCATATCAAAAAGAGCAGGGGTTCTGCACGGACTCCTATGGAACACCATGGGTCATATCAGAAAGAGCAGAGGTTTCTGCACGGACTCCTATCACAAAGAGCAGGGGTTTCTGCACGGACTCCTATCACAAAGAGCAGGGGTTTCTGCACTGAATCCCATGGAACACCATGGGTCATATCACAAAGAGCAGGGGTTTCTGCACGGACTTCCATGGAACACCATGGGTCATATCAGAAACAGCAAGGATTTCTGCACAGACTCCTATGGAACACCATGGTCATATCACAAAGAGCAGGGGTTTCTGCACTGACCCCTATGGAACACCGTGGGTCATATCAGAAAGAGCAGACTTTTCTGCACTGACCCTAATGGAACACTATGGGTCATATCAGAAAGAGCAGGGTTTTCTGCACTCTGCACAGACTCCTGTGGAACACCATTGGTCATATCAGAAAGAGCAGGGGTTTCTTCCCAGACTCCAATGGAACACCATGGTCGTATCACAAAGAGCAGGTGTTTCTGCACTGACCCCTATGGAACACCGTGGGTTATATCAGAAAGAGCAGGGGTTTCTGCACGGACTCCTGTGGAACACCATGTGTAATATCAGAAAGAGCAGGGGTTTCTGCACGGACGCCTATTTAACACCATGGGGCATATCAGAAAGAACAGGGGTGTCTGAACGGACTCCTGTGGAATACCATGGGTAATATCAGAAAGAGCAGGGCTTTCTGCACGGACTCCCATGGAGCACAATGGGTCATATCACAAAGAGCAGGGATTTCTGCACGGACCCCGATGGAACACCATGGGGCATATCAGAAAGAGCAGGGGTTTCTGCACGGAGTCCTTTCTCAAAGAGCAGGGGTTTCTGCACGGACTCCTTTCTCAAAGAGCAGGGGTTTCTGCCCGGAGTCCCATGGAACGCCATGGGTCATATCACAAAGAGCAGTGGTTTCTGCACGGACTCCTATGGAACATCATGGGTCATATCAGAAAGAGCAGGGGTTTCTGCACTGAACCCTATAGAACACCATGGGTCATATCAGGAAGAGCAGGGGTTTCTGCACGGACTACAATGGAACACCATGGTCGTTTCACAAAGAGCAGGGGTTTCTGCACTGACCCCTATGGAACACCGTGGGTCATATCAGAAAAAGCAGGGGTTTCTGCACGGACTTCTGTGGAACAGCATGGGTAATATCAGAAAGAGCAGGGGTTTCAGCACGGACGCCTATTTAACACCATGGGGCATATCAGAAAGAGCAGGGGTTTCTGCACGTACTCCTATGGAACACAATGGGTCATGTCAGAAAGAGCAGGGGTTTCTGCACGGACCTCTGTGGAACACCATGGGTGATATCAGAAAGAGCATGTGTTTCTGCACGGATCCATATGGAGTACCATGTGTCATATCAGAAAGTACAGGGGTTCTGCACGGATTCCTATGGAACACCATGGGACATATCAGAAAGAGCAGGGATTTCAGCACGGACCCTATGGAACACCATGGGGCATATCAGAAAGAGCAGGTGTGTCTGCATGGACTCACATGGAACACCATGCGTCATATCACAAAGAGCAAAGCTTTCTGCACGGACTCCTGTGGAACACCATAGGTCACATCAGAAAGAGCAGGGGTTTCTGAACGAACTCCTATCACAAAGAGCAGGGCTTTCTGCACTGACCCTATGGAACGCCATGGGTCATATCACAAAGAGCAGGGGTTTCTGCATGGTCTCCCATGGAACAAAATGGGTCATATCACAAAGAGCAGGGGTTTCTGCACTGACCCTAATGGAACACCATGGGTCACATCAGAAAGATCAGGGGTTTCCGCATGTACTCCTATGGAACACCATGGGTCATATCAGAAAGAGTTGGGGTTTCTGCACGGACACCTTTGGAACACCATGGGTGATATCAGAAACAGCAGGGGTTTCTGCACGGATCCTTATGGAACACCATGTGTCATATCAAAAAGAGCAGGGGTTCTGCACGGACTCTTATGGAACACCATGGGTCATATCAGAAAGAGCAGAGGTTTCTCCACGGACTCCTATCAGAAAGAGCAGGGGTTTCTGCACTGACCCCTATGGAACAGCGTGGGTCATATCACAAAGAGCAGGGGTTTCTGCACTGAACCCTATGGAACACTATGGGTCATATCAGAAAGAGCAGAGGTATCTGCACGGCCCGTATGGAACACCATGGGTCATATCAGAAGAAGCAGGGGTTCTGCACGGACTCCTATGGAACACCATGGGTCATATCAGAAAGAGCAGGGGTTTCTGCAAGTACTTCTATGAAATACCATGGATGACATCAGAAAGAGCAGGGGTTTCTGCACGGACTCCTGTGGAACACCATGGGTCACATCACAAAGAGCAGAGGTTTCTGCAAGGAGTCCTATCACAAAGATCAGGGGTTTCTGCACTGAATCCCATGGAACACCATGGGTCATATCACAAAGAGCAGGGGTTTCTGCACGGACTTCCATGGAACACCATGGGTCATATCAGAAACAGCAAGGATTTCTGCACAGACTCCTATGGAACACCATGGTCATATCACAAAGAGCACGGGTTTCTGCACTGACCCCTATGGAACACCGTGGGTCATATCAGAAAGAGCAGAGTTTTCTGCACTGACCCTAATGGAACACTATGGGTCATATCAGAAAGAGCAGGGGTTTCTGCACTCTGCACAGACTCCTGTGGAACACCATTGGTCATATCAGAAAGAACAGGGTTTTTTGCACGGACTCCTATCACAAAGAACAGGGGTTTCTGCACGGACTTCTATCACAAAGAGCAGGGGTTTCTGCACGGACTTCCATGGATCACCATGGGTCATATCAGAAAGAGCAAGGATTTCTGCACAGACTCCTATGGAACACCATGGTCATATCACAAAGACCAGGGGTTTCTGCACTGACCCCTATGGAACACCGTGGGTCATATCAGAAAGAGCAGGGGTTTCTGCACTGACCCTAATGGAACACCATGGGTCATATCAGAAAGAGCAGGGGTTTCTGCACTCTGCACAGACTCCTCTGGAACACCATTGGTCATATCAGAAAGGGCAGGGTTTTTTGCACGGACTCCTATCACAAAGAGCAGGGGTTTCTGCACGGACTTCTATCACAAAGAGCAGGGGTTTCTGCACTGACTCCCATGGAACACCATAGGTCATATCACAAAGAGCAGGGGTTTCTGCATGGATTCCCATGGAACACCATGGGTCATATCACAAAGAGCAGGGGTTTCTTCCCAGACTCCAATGGAACACCATGGTCGTATCACAAAGAGCAAGTGTTTCTGCACTGACCCCTATGGAACACCGTGGGTTATATCAGAAAGAGCAGGTGTTTCTGAATGGACTCCTGTGGAACACCATGTGTAATATCAGAAAGAGCAGGGGTTTCTGCATGGACTCCCATGGAGCACAATGGGTCATATCACAAAGAGCAGGGATTTCTGCACGGACCCCGATGGAACACCATGGGGCATATCAGAAAGAGCAGGGGTTTCTGCACGGACTCCTTTCTCAAAGAGCAGGGGTTTCTGCACGGACTCCTTTCTCAAAGAGCAGGGGTTTCTGCCCGGAGTCCCATGGAACGCCATGGGTCATATCACAAAGAGCAGTGGTTTCTGCACGGACTCCTATGGAACATCATGGGTCATATCAGAAAGAGCAGGCGTTTCTGCACTGAACCCTATAGAACACCATGGGTCATATCAGGAAGAGCAGGGGTTTCTGCACGGACTCCAATGGAACACCATGGTCGTATCACAAAGAGCAGGGGTTTCTGCACTGACCCCTATGGAACACCGTGGGTCATATCAGAAAAAGCAGGGGTTTCTGCACGGACTCCTGTGGAACAGCATGGGTAATATCAGAAAGAGCAGGGGTTTCAGCACGGACGCCTATTTAACACCATGGGGCATCTCAGAAAGAACAGGGATTTCTGCACGGAGTCCTGTGGAACACCATGGGTCACATTAGAAAGAGCAGGGGTTTCTGCACGTACTCCTATGGAACACAATGGGTCATGTCAGAAAGAGCAGGGGTTTCTGCACGGACCTCTGTGGAACACCATGGGTGATATCAGAAAGAGCATGTGTTTCTGCACGGATCCATATGGAATACCATGTGTCATATCAGAAAGTACAGGGGTTTCTGCACTGAACCCTATGGAACACTATGGGTCATATCAGAAAGAGCAGAGGTATCTGCACGGCCCGTATGGAACACCATGGGTCATATCAGAAAGAGCAAGGGTTTCTGCACGGAACTCTGTGGAGCACCATGGGTGATATCAGAAAGAGCACAGGTGTTTCTGCAGGTATCCCTAAGGAACACGATGTGTCATATCAGAAGAAGCAGGGGTTCTGCACGGACTCCTATGGAACACCATGGGTCATATCAGAAAGAGCAGGTGTTTCTGCAAGTACTTCTATGAAATACCATGGATGACATCAGAAAGAGCAGGGGTTTCTGCACGGACTCCTGTGGAACACCATGGGTCACATCAGAAAGAGCAGAGGTTTCTGCACGGACTCCTATCACAAAGAGCAGGGGTTTCTGCACTGAATCCCATGGAACACCATGGGTCATATCACAAAGAGCAGGGGTTTCTGCACGGACTTCCATGGAACACCATGGGTCATATCAGAAACAGCAAGGATTTCTGCACAGACTTCTATGGAACACCATGGTCATATCACAAAGAGCACGGGTTTCTGCACTGACCCCTATGGAACACCGTGGGTCATATCAGAGAGAGCAGAGTTTTCTGCACTGACCATAATGGAACACTATGGGTCATATCAGAAAGAGCAGGGGTTTCTGCACTCTGCACAGACTCCTGTGGAACACCATTGCTCATATCAGAAAGAGCAGGGTTTTTTGCAAGGACTCCTATCACAAAGAGCAGGGGTTTCTGCACGGACTTCTATCACAAAGAGCAGGGGTTTCTGTACTGACTCCCATGGAACACCATAGGTCATATCACAAAGAGCTGGGGTTTCTGCACGGATTCCCATGGAACACCATGGGTCATATCACAAATAGCAGGGGTTTCTTCACAGACTCCAATGGAACACCATGGTCGTATCACAAAGAAAAAGGGTTTCTGCACTGACCAATATGGAACACCGTCGGTCATATCAGAAAGAGCAGGGGTTTCTGCACGGACGCCTATTTAACACCATGGGTCATATCAGAAAGAACAGGGGTGTCTGCACGGACTCCTGTGGAATACCATGGGTAATATCAGAAAGAGCAGGGGTTTCTGCACGGACTCCCATGGAACACAATGGGTCATATCACAAAGAGCAGGGGTTTTGGCACGGACTCCTGTGGAACACCATGGGTCACATCAGAAAGAGCAGAGGTTTCTGCACGTACTTCTATGAAACAACATGGGTGACATCAGAAAGAGCAGGAGTTTCTGCACGGAGTCGCATGGAACACCATGGGCCATATGAGAAAGAGCAGGGGTTTCTGCACGGATTTCTATGTAACACCATGGGTCATATCAGAAAGAGAAGGTGTTTCTGCACGGACTCCTATCACAAAGAGCAGGGGTTTCTGCACTGAATCCCATGGAACACCATGGGTCATATCACAAAGAGCAGGGGTTTCTGCACTGACCACTATGGAACACCGTGGGTCATATCAGAAAGCGCAGGGGTTTCTGCACTGTCCCGAATGGAACACCATGGGTCATATCAGAAAGAGCAGGGGTTTCTGCACTCTGCACAGACTCCTGTGGAACACCATTGGTCATATCAGAAAGAGCAGGGTTTTTTGCACGGACTCCTATCACAAAGAGCAGGGGTTTCTGCACGGACTCCCATGGAACGCCATGGGTCATATCACAAAGAGCAGGGGTTTCTGCACGGACTCCTATGGAACATCATGGGTCATATCAGAAAGAGCAGGGGTTTCTGCACTGAACCCTATAGAACACCATGGTCATATCAGAAAGAGCAGGGGTTCTGCACGGATTCCTATGGAACACCATGGGTCATATCAGAAAGAGCAGGGATTTCAGCACGGACCCCTATGGAACACCATGGGTCATATCACAAAGAGCAGGGGTTTCTGCACGGACCCCTATGGAACACCATGGGTGATATCAGAAAGAGCAGGGGTTTCTGCACGGATCCCTATGGAACACCATGTATCATTTCAGAAAGAGCAGGGGTTCTGCACGGACTCCTATGGAACACCATGGTCATATCAGAAAGAGCACGGGTTTCTGCACTGACCCCTACGGAACAGCGTGGGTCATATCACAAAGAGCTGGGGTTTCTGCACTGAACCCTATGGAACACCAAGGGTCATATCAGAAAGAGCAGAGGTATCTGCACGGCCCCTATGGAACACCATGGGTCATATCACAAAGAGCAGGGGTTTCTGCACTAAACCTTATCGAACACCAAGGGTCATATCAGAAAGAGCAGGGGTTTCTGCACGGACCACTGTGGAGCACCATGGGTGATATCAGAAAGAACACAGGTGTTTCTGCACGTATCCCTAAGGAACACCATGTGTCATATCAGAAAGAGCAGGGGTTTCTGAACGGACTCCTATCACAAAGAGCAGGGGTTTCTGCACTGACCCCTATGGAACAGCATGGGTCATATCACAAAGATCAGGGCTTTCAGCATGGACTCCCATGGAACACAATGGGTCATATCACAAAGAGCAGGGGTTTCTGCACTGACCCCTATGGAACACCATGGGTCATATCAGAAAGAGCTGGGGTATCTGCACTGACCCCTATGAAACAGCATGGGTCATATCACAAAGAGCAGGGGTTTCTGCACTGACTCCCATGGAACGCCATGGGTCATATCACAAAGAGCAGGGGTTTCTGCACGGACTCCTATGGAACATCATGGGTCATATCAGAAAGAGCAGGAGTTTCTGCACGGACTCCTGTGGAACACCATGGGTCACATCAGAAAGAGCAGAGGTTTCTGCACGTACTTCTATGAAACACCATGGGTGACATCAGAAAGAGCAGGGGTTTCTGCACTGACCCTAATGGAACACCATGGGTCATATCAGAAAGAGCAGGGTTTTTTGCACGGACTCCTATCACAAAGAGCAGGGGTTTCTGCACGGACTCCCATGGAACGCCATGGGTCATATCACAAAGAGCAGGGGTTTCTGCACGGACTCCTATGGAACATCATGGGTCATATCAGAAAGAGCAGGGGTTTCTGCACTGAAACCCTATAGAACACCATGGGTCATATCAGGAAGAGCAGGGGTTTCTGCACGGACTCCGATGAAACACCAGAGGTCATATCACAAAAAGCAGGGGTTTCTGCACGGATTCCTAAGGACCACCATGGGTCATATCAGAAACAGCAGGGATTTCAGCACGGACCCCTATGGAACACCATGGGGCATATCAGAAAGAGCAGGGGTGTCTGCACTGACCTCTATGGAACACCATGAGTCATATCACAAAGCGCAGGGATTTCTGCACGGAGTCCTGTGGAACATCATGGGTCATATCAGAAAGAGCAGGGGTTTCTGCACTGACCCTAATGGAACACCATGGGTCATATCAGAAAGTGCAGGGGTTTCTGCACGGACTCCTATGGAACATCATGGGTCATATCAGAAAGAGCAGGAGTTTCTGCACGGACTCCTGTGGAACACCATGGGTCACATCAGAAAGAGCAGAGGTTTCTGCACGTACTTCTATGAAACACCATGGGTGACATCAGAAAGAGCAGGGGTTTCTGCACGGACTCGCATGGAACACCATGGGTCATATGAGAAAGAGCAGGGGTTTCTTCACGGATTTTTATGTAACAGCATGGGTCATATCAGAAAGAGAAGGTGTTTCTGCACGGACTTCTATGGAACACCATGGGTCATATCAGAAATAGCAGGGGTTTCTGCATGGACCCCTATGGAACACCATGGGTCATAACAGAAAAAGCAGGGGTTTCTGCACGGACTCCGATGGAACACCATGGTCATATCACAAAGAGCAGGGGTTTCTGCACAGACTCCTGTGGAACACCATGGGTCATATCAGAAAGTGCAGGGGTTTCTGCATGGACTCCTATCACAAAGAGCAGGGGTTTCTGCACAGACTCCTATGGAACACCATGATCATATCACAAAGAGCAGGGGATTCTGCACAGACTCCTGTGGAACACCATGGGTCATATCAGAAAGAGCAGGGGTTTCTGCACGGACTCCTATCACAAAGAGCAGGGGTTTCTGCACGGACTCCTATCACACAGAGCAGGGGTTTCTGCGCAGAATCCCATGGAACACCATGGGTCATATCACAAAGAGCAGGGGTTTCTGCACGGACTTCCATGGATCACCATGGTCATATCAGAAAGAGCAAGGATTTCTGCACAGACTCCTATGGAACACCATGGTCATATCACAAAGACCAGGGGTTTCTGCACTGACACCTATGGAACACCGTGGGTCATATCAGAAAGAGCAGGGGTTTCTGCACTGACCGGAATGGAACACCATGGGTCATATCAGAAAGAGCAGGGGTTTCTGCACTCTGCACAGACTCCTCTGGAACACCATTGGTCATATGAGAAAGGGCAGGGTTTTTTGCACGGACTCCTATCACAAAGAGCAGGGGTTTCTGCACGGACTTCTATCACAAAGAGCAGGGGTTTCTGCACGGACGCCTATTTAACACCATGGGGCATATCAGAAAGAACAGGGGTGTCTGAACGGACTCCTGTGGAATACCATGGGTAATATCAGAAAGAGCAGGGGTTTCTGCACGGACTCCCATGGAGCACAATGGGTCATATCACAAAGAGCAGGGATTTCTGCACGGACCCCGATGGAACACCATGGGGCATATCAGAAACAGCAGGGGTTTCTGCACGGACTCCTTTCTGAAAGAGCAGGGGTTTCTGCACGGACTCCTTTCTGAAAGAGCAGGGGTTTCTGCACGGACTCCTTTCTCAAAGAGCAGGGGTTTCTGCCCGGAGTCCCATGGAACGCGATGGGTCATATCACACAGAGCAGTGGTTTCTGCACGGACTCCTATGGAACATCATGGGTCATATCAGAAAGAGCAGGGGTTTCTGCACTGACCCTAATGGAACACCATGGGTCATATCAGAATGAGCAGGGGTTTCTGCACTCTGCACAGACTCCTGCGGAACACCATTGGTCATATCAGAAAGAGCAGGGTTTTTTGCCCGGACTCCTATCACAAAGAGCAGGGGTTTCTGCACGGACTCCCATGGAACGCCATGGGTCATATCACAAAGAGCAGGGGTTTCTGCACGGACTCCCATGGAACGCCATGGGTCATATCACAAAGAGCAGGAGTTTCTGCACGGACTCCTATGGAACATCATGGGTCATATCAGAAAGAACAGGGGTTTCTGCACTGAAACCTATAGAACACCATGGGTCATATCAGGAAGAGCAGGGGTTTCTGCACGGACTCCGATGAAACACCAGAGGTCATATCACAAAAAGCAGGGGTTTCTGCACGGATTCCTAAGGACCACCATGGGTCATATCAGAAAGAGCAGGGATTTCAGCACGGACCCCTATGGAACACCATGGGGCATATCAGAAAGAGCAGGGGTGTCTGCACTGACCTCTATGGAACACCATGAGTCATATCACAAAGAGCAGGGATTTCTGCACGGAGTCCTGTGGAACACCATGGGTCATATCAGAAAGAGCAGGGGTTTCTGCACTGACCCTAATGGAACACCATGGGTCATATCAGAAAGAGCAGGGGTTTCTGCACTCTGCACAGACTCCTGTGGAACACCATTGGTCATATCAGAAAGAGCAGGGTTTTTTGCACGGACTCCTATCACAAAGAGCAGGGGTTTCTGCACGGACTCCCATGGAACGCCATGGGTCATATCACAAAGAGCAGGGGTTTCTGCACGGACTCCTATGGAACATCATGGGTTATATCAGAAAGAGTTGGGGTTTCTGCACGGACACCTTTGGAACACCATGGGTGATATCAGAAAGAGCAGGAGTTTCTGCACGGATCCTTATGGAACACCATGTGTCATATCAAAAAGAGCAGGGGTTCTGCACGGACTCCTATGGAACACCATGGGTCATATCAGAAAGAGCAGAGGTTTCTCCACGGACTCCTATCAGAAAGAGCAGGGGTTTCTGCACTGACCCCTATGGAACAGCGTGGGTCATATCCGAAAGAGCAGGGGTTTCTGCACTGAACTCTATGGAACACTATGGGTCATATCAGAATGAGCAAGGGTTTCTGCACTGAACCCTATGGAACACTATGGGTCATATCAGAAAGAGCAAGGGTTTCTGCACGGAACTCTGTGGAGCACCATGGGTGATATCAGAAAGAGCACAGGTGTTTCTGCAGGTATCCCTAAGGAACACCATGTGTCATATCAGAAGAAGCAGGGGTTCTGCACGGACTCCTATGGAACACCATGGGTCATATCAGAAAGAGCAGGGGTTTCTGCAAGTACTTCTATGAAATACCATGGATGACATCAGAAAGAGCAGGGGTTTCTGCACGGACTCCTGTGGAACACCATGGGTCACATCAGAAAGAGCAGAGGTTTCTGCACGGACTCCTATCACAAAGAGCAGGGGTTTCTGCACGGTCTCCTATCACAAAGAGCAGTGGTTTCTGCACTGAATCCCATGGAACACCATGGGTCATATCACAAAGAGCAGGGGTTTCTGCACGGACTTCCATGGAACACCATGGGTCATATCAGAAACAGCAAGGATTTCTGCACAGACTCCTATGGAACACCATGGTCATATCATAAAGAGCACGGGTTTCTGCACTGACCCCTATGGAACACCGTGGGTCATATCAGAAAGAGCAGGGGTTTCTGCACTCTGCACAGACTCCTGTGGAACACCATTGGTCATATCAGAAAGAGCAGGGTTTTTTGCACGGACTCCTATCACAAAGAGCAGGGGTTTATGCATGGACTTCTATCACAAAGAGCAGGGGTTTCTGTAATGACTCCCATGGAACACCGTAGGTCATATCACAAAGAGCAGGGGTTTCTGCACGGATTCCCATGGAACACCATGGGTCATATCACAAATAGCAGGGGTTTCTTCACAGACTCCAATGGAACACCATGGTCGTATCACAAAGAAAAGGGGTTTCTGCACTGACCAATATGGAACACCGTGGGTCATATCAGAAAGAGCAGGGGTTTCTGCACGGACGCCTATTTAACACCATGGGTCATATCAGAAAGAACAGGGGTGTCTGCACGGACTCCTGTGGAATACCATGGGTAATATCAGAAAGAGCAGGGGTTTCTGCACGGACTCCCATGGAACACAATGGGTCATATCACAAAGAGCAGGGGTTTCGGCACGGACTCCTATGGAACATCATGGGTCATATCAGAAAGAGCAGGAGTTTCTGCCCGGACTCCAGTGGAACACCATGGGTCACATCAGAAAGAGCAGAGGTTCCTGCACGTACTACTATGAAACACCATGGGTGACATCAGAAAGAGCAGGGGTTTCTGCACGGACTCGCATGGAACACCATGGGTCATATGAGAAAGAGCAGGGGTTTCTGCACGGACTTCTATGGAACACCATAGGTCATATCAGAAAGAGCAGGGATTTGTGCATGGACTCCTGTGCAACACCATGGGTCATATCACGAAGAGCAGGGGTTTCTGCATGGACCCCTATGGAACACCGTGGGTCATATCAGAAAGAGCAGGGGTTTCTGCACTGACCCTAATGGAACACCATGGGTCATATAAGAATGAGCAGGGGTTTCTGCACTCTGCACAGACTCCTGTGGAACACCATTGGTCATATCAGAAAGAGCAGGGTTTTTTGCACGGACTCCTATCACAAAGAGCAGGGGTTTCTGCACGGACTCCCATGGAACGCCATGGGTCATATCACAAAGAGCAGGGGTTTCTGCACGGACTCCTATGGAACATCATGGGTCATATCAGAAAGAGCAGGGGTTTCTGCACTGAACCCTATAGAACACCATGGGTCATATCAGGAAGAGCAGGGGTTTCTGCACGGACTCCGATGAAACACCAGAGGTCATATCACAAAAAGCAGGGGTTTCTGCACGGATTCCTAAGGACCACCATGGGTCATATCAGAAAGAGCAGGGATTTCAGCACGGACCCCTATGGAACACCATGGGGCATATCAGAAAGAGCAGGGGTGTCTGCACTGACCTCTATGGAACACCATGAGTCATATCACAAAGCGCAGGGATTTCTGCACGGAATCCTGTGGAACACCATGGGTCATATCAGAAAG
This sequence comes from Mobula birostris, assembly GCF_030028105.1. NCBI lineage: Eukaryota > Metazoa > Chordata > Chondrichthyes > Myliobatiformes > Myliobatidae > Mobula > Mobula birostris. The sequence goes on along the minus strand of NW_027278710.1, from coordinate 104,068 downwards.
AGCAGGGGTTTCAGCACGGACCCCTATGGAACACCATGGGGCATATCAGAAAGAGCAGGGGTGTCTGCATGGACTCACATGGAACACCATGGGTCATATCACAAAGAGCAAAGGTTTCTGCACGGACTCCTGTGGAACACCATAGGTCACATCAGAAAGAGCAGGGGTTTCTGAACGGACTCCTATCACAAAGAGCAGGGGTTTCTGCACTGACCCTATGGAACGCCATGGGTCATATCACAAAGAGCAGGGGTTTCTGCATGGTCTCCCATAGAACACAATGGGTCATAACACAAAGAGCAGGGATTTCTGCACTGACCCTAATGGAACACCATGGGTCAGATCAGAAAGATCAGGGTTTTCCGCATGTACTCCTATGGAACACAATGGGTCATATCAGAAAGAGTTGGGGTTTCTGCACGGACACCTGTGGAACACCATGGGTGATATCAGAAAGAGCAGGGGTTTCTGCACGGATCCTTATGGAACACCATGTGTCATATCAAAAAGAGCAGGGTTTCTGCACGGACTCCTATGGATGACCATGGGTCATATCAGAAAGAGCAGAGGTTTCTCCACGGACTCCTATCAGAAAGAGCAGGAGTTTCTTCACTGACCCCTATGGAACAACGTGGGTCATATCACAAAGAGCAGGGGTTTCTGCACTGAACCCTATGGAACACTATGGGTCATATCAGAAAGAGCAGAGGTATCTGCACGGCCCGTATGGAACACCATGGGTCATATCAGAAAGAGCAAGGGTTTCTGCACGGAACTCTGTGGAGCACCATGGGTGATATCAGAAAGAGCACAGGTGTTTCTGCACGTATCCCTAAGGAACACCATGTGTCATATCAGAAGAAGCAGGGGTTCTGCACGGACTCCTATGGAACACCATGGGTCATATCAGAAAGAGCAGGGGTTTCTGCAAGTACTTCTATGAAATGCCATGGATGACATCAGAAAGAGCAGGGGTTTCTGCACGGACTCCTGTGGAACACCATGGGTCACATCAGAAAGAGCAGAGGTTTCTGCACGGACTCCTATCACAAAGAGCAGGGATTTCTGCACGGACTCCTATCACAAAGAGCAGGGGTTTCTGCACGGACTTCCATGGAACACCATGGGTCATATCAGAAACAGCAAGGATTTCTGCACAGACTCCTATGGAACACCATGGTCATATCACAAAGAGCACGGGTTTCTGCACTGACCCCTATGGAACACCGTGGGTCATATCAGAAAGAGCAGAGTTTTCTGCACTGACCCTAATGGAACACCATTGGTCATATCAGAAAGAGCAGGGGTTTCTGCACTCTGCACAGACTCCTGTGGAACACCATTGGTCATATCAGAAAGAGCAGGGTTTTTTGCACGGACTCCTATCACAAAGAGCAGGGGTTTCTGCACGGACTTCTATCACAAAGAGCAGGGGTTTCTGCACTGACTCCCATGGAACACAATAGGTCATATCACAAAGAGCAGGGGTTTCTGCACGGATTCCCATGGAACACCATGGGTCATATCACAAATAGCAGGGGTTTCTTCACAGACTCCAATGGAACACCATGGTCGTATCACAAAGAAAAGGGGTTTCTGCTCTGACCAATATGGAACACCGTGGGTCATATCAGAAAGAGCAGAGTTTTCTGCACTGACCCTAATGGAACACCATTGGTCATATCAGAAAGAGCAGGGGTTTCTGCACTCTGCACAGACTCCTGTGGAACACCATTGGTCATATCAGAAAGAGCAGGGTTTTTTGCACGGACTCCTATCACAAAGAGCAGGGGTTTCTGCACGGACTTCTATCACAAACAGCAGGGGTTTCTGCACTGACTCCCATGGAACACAATAGGTCATATCACAAAGAGCAGGGGTTTCTGCACGGATTCCCATGGAACACCATGGGTCATATCACAAATAGCAGGGGTTTCTTCACAGACTCCAATGGAACACCATGGTCGTATCACAAAGAAAAGGGGTTTCTGCACTGACCAATATGGAACACCGTGGGTCATATCAGAAAGAGCAGAGTTTTCTGCACTGACCCTAATGGAACACCATTGGTCATATCAGAAAGAGCAGGGGTTTCTGCACTCTGCACAGACTCCTGTGGAACACCATTGGTCATATCAGAAAGAGCAGGGTTTTTTGCACGGACTCCTCTCACAAAGAGCAGGGGTTTCTGCACGGACTTCTATCACAAAGAGCAGGGGTTTCTGCACTGACTCCCATGGAACACAATAGGTCATATCACAAAGAGCAGGGGTTTCTGCACGGATTCCCATGGAACACCATGGGTCATATCACAAATAGCAGGGGTTTCTTCACAGACTCCAATGGAACACCATGGTCGTATCACAAAGAAAAGGGGTTTCTGCACTGACCAATATGGAACACCGTGGGTCATATCAGAAAGAGCAGGGGTTTCTGCACGGACGCCTATTTAACACCATGGGTCATATCAGAAAGAACAGGGGTGTCTGCACGGACTCCTGTGGAATACCATGGGTAATATCAGAAAGAGCAGGGGTTTCTGCACGGACTCCCATGGAACACAATGGGTAATATCACAAAGAGCAGGGGTTTCGGCACGGACTCCTATGGAACATCATGGGTCATATCAGAAAGAGCAGGAGTTTCTGCCCGGACTCCTGTGGAACACCATGGGTCACATCAGAAAGAGCAGAGGTTCCTGCACGTACTACTATGAAACACCATGGGTGACATCAGAAAGAGCAGGGGTTTCTGCACGGACTCGCATGGAACACCATGGGTCATATGAGAAAGAGCAGGGGTTTCTGCACGGATTTCTATGTAACACCATGGGTCATATCAGAAAGAGAAGGTGTTTCTGCACAGACTTCTATGGAACACCATAAGTCATATCAGAAAGAGCAGGGATTTGTGCACGGACTCCTGAGCAACACCATGTGTCATATCACGAAGAGCAGGGGTTTCTGCATGGACCCCTATGGAACACCATGGGTCATAACAGAAAAAGCAGGGGTTTCTGCACGGACTCCGATGGAACACCATGAGTAATATCACAAAGAGCACGGGTTTCTGCACAGACTCCTATGGAACACCATGGTCATATCACAAAGAGCAGGGGTTTCTGCACAGACTCCTGTGGAACACCATGGGTCATATCAGAAAGAGCAGGGGTTTCTGCACGGACTCCTATCACAAAGAGCAGGGGTTTCTGCACGGACTCCTATCACAAAGAGCAGGGGTTTCTGCACTGAATCCCATGGAACACCATGGGTCATATCACAAAGAGCAGGGGTTTCTGCACTGACCCCTGTGGAACACCATGGGTCATATCAGAAAGAGCAAGGGTTTCTGCACTGACCCTAATGGAACACCATGGGTCATATCAGAATGAGCAGGGGTTTCTGCACTCTGCACAGACTCCTGTGGAACACCATTGGTCATATCAGAAAGAGCAGGGTTTTTTGCACGGACTCCTATCACAAAGAGCAGGGGTTTCTGCACGGACTCCCATGGAACGCCATGGGTCATATCACAAAGAGCAGGGGTTTCTGCACGGACTCCTATGGAACATCATGGGTCATATCAGAAACAGCAGGGGTTTCTGCACTGAACCCTATAGAACACCATGGGTCATATCAGGAAGAGCAGGGGTTTCTGCACGGACTCTGATGAAACACCAGAGGTCATATCACAAAAAGCAGGGGTTTCTGCACGGATTCCTAAGGACCACCATGGGTCATATCAGAAAGAGCAGAGATTTCAGCACGGACCCCTATGGAACACCATGGGGCATATCAGAAAGAGCAGGGGTGTCTGCACTGACCTCTATGGAACACCATGAGTCATATCACAAAGCACAGGGATTTCTGCACTGACCCTAATGGAACACCATGGGTCATATCAGAAAGAGCAGGGGTTTCTGCACTCTGCACAGACTCCTGTGGAACACCATGGGTCATATCAGAAAGAGCAGGGTTTTTTGCACGGACTCCTATCACAAAGAGCAGGGGTTTCTGCACGGACTCCCATGGAACGCCATGGGTCAAATTAGAAAGAGCAGGGGTTTCTGCACGTACTACTATGAAACACCATGGGTGACATCAGAAAAAGCAGGGGTTTCTGCACGGACTCGCATGGAACACCATGGGTCATATGAGAAAGAGCAGGGGTTTCTGCACGGATTTCTATGTAACACCATGGGTCATATCAGAAAGAGAAGGTGTTTCTGCACGGACTTCTATGGAACACCATTGGTCATATCAGAAAGAGCAGGGATTTGTGCACGGACTCCTGTGCAACACCGTGGGTCATATCACGAAGAGCAGGGGTTTCTGCATGGACCCCTATGGAACACCATGGGTCATAACAGAAAAAGCAGGGGTTTCTGCACGGACTCCGATGGAACACCATGAGTAATATCACAAAGAGCACGGGTTTCTGCACAGACTCCTATGGAACACCATGGTCATATCACAAAGAGCAGGGGTTTCTGCACAGACTGCTGTGGAACACCATGGGTCATATCAGAAAGAGCAGGGGTTTCTGCACGGACTCCTATCACAAAGAGCAGGGGTTTCTGCACGGACTCCTATCACAAAGAGCAGGGGTTTCTGCACTGAATCCCATGGAACACCATGGGTCATATCACAAAGAGCAGGGGTTTCTGCACTGACCCTAATGGAACACCATGGGTCATATCAGAATGAGCTGGGGTTTCTGCACTCTGCACAGACTCCTGTGGAACACCATTGGTCATATCAGAAAGAGCAGGGTTTTTTGCACGGACTCCTATCACAAAGAGCAGGGGTTTCTGCACGGACTCCCATGGAACGCCATGGGTCATATCACAAAGAGCAGGGGTTTCTGCACGGACTCCTATAGAACATCATGGGTCATATCAGAAAGAGCAGGGGTTTCTGCACTGAACCCTATAGAACACCATGGGTCATATCAGGAAGAGCAGGGGTTTCTGCACGGACTCCGATGAAACACCAGAGGTCATATCACAAAAAGCAGGGGTTTCTGCACGGATTCCTAAGGACCACCATGGGTCATATCAGAAAGAGCAGGGATTTCAGCACGGACCCCTATGGAACACCATGGGGCATATCAGAAAGAGCAGGGGTGTCTGCACTGACCTCTATGGAACACCATGAGTCATATCACAAAGCGCAGGGATTTCTGCACGGAATCCTGTGGATCACCATGGGTCAAATTAGAAAGAGCAGGGGTTTCTGCACGTACTCCTATGGAACACAATGGGTTATGTCAGAAAGAGCAGGGGTTTCTGCACGGACCTCTGTGGAACACCATGGGTGATATCAGAAAGAGCATGTGTTTCTGCACGGATCCATATGGAATACCATGTGTCAAATCAGAAAGAGCAGGGGTTCTGCACGGATTCCTATGGAACACCATGGGACATATCAGAAAGAGCAGGGATTTCAGCACGGACCCCTATGGAACACCATGGGGCATATCAGAAAGAGCAGGGGTGTCTGCATGGACTCACATGGAACACCATGGGTCATATCACAAAGAGCAAAGGTTTCTGCACGGACTCCTGTGGAACACCATAGGTCACATCAGAAAGAGCACGGGTTTCTGAACGGACTCCTATCACAAAGAGCAGGGGTTTCTGCACTGACCCTATGGAACGCCATGGGTCATATCACAAAGAGCAGGGGTTTCTGCATGGTCTCCCATGGAACACAATGGGTCATAACACAAAGAGCAGGGATTTCTGCACTGACCCTAATGGAACACCATGGGTCACATCAGAAAGATCAGGGGTTTCCGCATGTACTCCTATGGAACACAATGGGTCATATCAGAAAGAGTTGGGGTTTCTGCACGGACACCTGTGGAACACCATGGGTGATATCAGAAAGAGCAGGGGTTTCTGCACGGATCCTTATGGAACACCATGTGTCATATCAAAAAGAGCAGGGGTTCTGCACGGACTCCTATGGAAGACCATGGGTCATATCAGAAAGAGCAGAGGTTTCTCCACGGACTCCTATCAGAAAGAGCAGGAGTTTCTTCACTGACCCCTATGGAACAACGTGGGTCATATCACAAAGAGCAGGGGTTTCTGCACTGAACCCTATGGAAAACTATGGGTCATATCAGAAAGAGCAGAGGTATCTGCACGGCCCGTATGGAACACCATGGGTCATATCAGAAAGAGCAAGGGTTTCTGCACGGAACTCTGTGGAGCACCATGGGTGATATCAGAAAGAGCACAGGTGTTTCTGCACGTATCCCTAAGGAACACCATGTGTCATATCAGAAGAAGCAGGGGTTCTGCACGGACTCCTATGGAACACCATGGGTCATATCAGAAAGAGCAGGGGTTTCTGCAAGTACTTCTATGAAATACCATGGATGACATCAGAAAGAGCAGGGGTTTCTGCACGGACTCCTGTGGAACACCATGGGTCACATCAGAAAGAGCAGAGGTTTCTGCACGGACTCCTATCACAAAGAGCAGGGATTTCTGCACGGACTCCTATCACAAAGAGCAGGGGTTTCTGCACGGACTTCCATGGAACACCATGGGTCATATCAGAAACAGCAAGGATTTCTGCACAGACTCCTATGGAACACCATGGTCATATCACAAAGAGCACGGGTTTCTGCACTGACCCCTATGGAACACCGTGGGTCATATCAGAAAGAGCAGAATTTTCTGCACTGACCCTAATGGAACACCATTGGTCATATCAGAAAGAGCAGGGTTTTTTGCACGGACTCCTATCACAAAGAGCAGGGGTTTCTGCACGGACTTCTATCACAAAGAGCAGGGGTTTCTGCACTGACTCCCATGGAACACAATAGGTCATATCACAAAGAGCAGGGGTTTCTGCACTGACTCCCATGGAACACAATGGGTCATATCACAAAGAGCAGGGGTTTCGGCACGGACTCCTATGGAACATCATGGGTCATATCAGAAAGAGCAGGAGTTTCTGCCCGGACTCCTGTGGAACACCATGGGTCACATCAGAAAGAGCAGAGGTTCCTGCACGTACTACTATGAAACACCATGGGTGACATCAGAAAGAGCAGGGGTTTCTGCACGGACTCGCATGGAACACCATGGGTCATATGAGAAAGAGCAGGGGTTTCTGCACGGATTTCTATGTAACACCATGGGTCATATCAGAAAGAGAAGGTGTTTCTGCACGGACTTCTATGGAACACCATAGGTCATATCAGAAAGAGCAGGGATTTGTGCACGGACTCCTGTGCAACACCATGGGTCATATCACGAAGAGCAGGGGTTTCTGCATGGACCCGTATGGAACACCATGGGTCATAACAGAAAAAGCAGGGGTTTCTGCACGGACTCCGATGGAACACCATGAGTAATATCACAAAGAGCACGGGTTTCTGCACAGACTCCTATGGAACACCATGGTCATATCACAAAGAGCAGGGGTTTCTGCACAGACTCCTGTGGAACACCATGGGTCATATCAGAAAGAGCAGGGGTTTCTGCACGGACTCCTATCACAAAGAGCAGGGGTTTCTGCACGGACTCCTATCACAAAGAGCAGGGGTTTCTGCACTGAATCCCATGGAACACCATGGGTCATATCACAAAGAGCAGGGGTTTCTGCACTGACCCCTGTGGAACACCGTGGGTCATATCAGAAAGAGCAGGGGTTTCTGCACTGACCCTAATGGAACACCATGGGTCATATCAGAATGAGCAGGGGTTTCTGCACTCTGCACAGACTCCTGTGGAACACCATTGGTCATATCAGAAAGAGCAGGGTTTTTTGCACGGACTCCTATCACAAAGAGCAGGGGTTTCTGCACGGACTCCCATGGAACGCCATGGGTCATATCACAAAGAGCAGGGGTTTGTGCACGGACTCCTATGGAACATCATGGGTCATATCAGAAAGAGCAGGGGTTTCTGCACTGAACCCTATAGAACACCATGGGTCATATCAGGAAGAGCAGGGGTTTCTGCACGGACTCCAATGAAACACCAGAGGTCATATCACAAAAAGCAGGGGTTTCTGCACGGATTCCTAAGGACCACCATGGGTCATATCAGAAAGAGCAGGGATTTCAGCACGGACCCCTATGGAACACCATGGGGCATATCAGAAAGAGCAGGGCTGTCTGCACTGACCTCTATGGAACACCATGAGTCATATCACAAAGCGCAGGGATTTCTGCACGGAGTCCTGTGGAACACCATGGGTCATATCAGAAAGAGCAGGGGTTTCTGCACTGACCCTAATGGAACACCATGGGTCATATCAGGAAGAGCAGGGGTTTCTGCACGGACTCCGATGAAACACCATGGGTCATATCACAAAGAGCAGGGGTTTCTGCACGGACTCCTATCACACAGAGCAGGGGTTTCTGCACAGAATCCCATGGAACACCATGGGTCATATCACAAAGAGCAGGGGTTTCTGCACGGACTTCCATGGATCACCATGGGTCATATCAGAAAGAGCAAGGATTTCTGCACAGACTCCTATGGAACACCATGGTCATATCACAAAGACCAGTGGTTTCTGCACTGACCCCTATGGAACACCGTGGGTCATATCAGAAAGAGCAGGGGTTTCTGCACTGACCCTAAAGGAACACCATGGGTCATATCAGAAAGAGCAGGGGTTTCTGCACTCTGCACAGACTCCTGTGGAACACCATTGGTCATATCAGAAAGGGCAGGGTTTTTTGCACGGACTCCTATCACAAAGAGCAGGGGTTTCTGCACGGACTTCTATCACAAAGTGCACGGGTTTCTGCACTGACTCCCATGGAACACCATAGGTCATATCACAAAGAGCAGGGGTTTCTGCACGGATTCCCATGGAACACCATGGTCGTATCACAAAGAGCAGGGGTTTCTGCACGGACTCCCATGGAGCACAATGTGTCATATCATATAGAGCAGGGATTTCTGCACGGACCCCGATGGAACACCATGGGGCATATCAGAAAGAGCAGGGGTTTCTGCACGGACTCCTTTCTCAAAGAGCAGGGGTTTCTGCACGGACTCCTTTCTCAAAGAGCAGGGGTTTCTGCCCGGAGTCCCATGGAACGCCATGGGTCATATCACAAAGAGCAGTGGTTTCTGCACGGACTCCTATGGAACACCATGGTCGTATCACAAAGAGCAGGGGTTTCTGCACTGACCCCTATGGAACACCGTGGGTCATATCAGAAAAAGCAGGGGTTTCTGCACGGACTCCTGTGGAACAGCATGGGTAATATCAGAAAGAGCAGGGTTTTTTGCACGGACTCCTATCACAAAGAGCAGGGGTTTCTGCACGGACTCCTTTCTCAAAGAGCAGGGGTTTCTGCCCGGAGTCCCATGGAACGCCATGGGTCATATCACAAAGAGCAGTGGTTTCTGCACGGACTCCTATGGAACACCATGGTCGTATCACAAAGAGCAGGGGTTTCTGCACTGACCCTAATGGAACACCATGGGTCATATCAGAAAGAGCAGGGGTTTCTGCACTCTGCACAGACTCCTGTGGAACACCATTGGTCATATCAGAAAGAGCAGGGTTTTTTGCACGGACTCCTATCACAAAGAGCAGGGGTTTCTGCACGGACTCCCATGGAACGCCATGGGTCATATCACAAAGAGCAGGGGTTTCTGCACGGATTCCTATGGAACATCATGGGTTATATCAGAAAGAGCAGGTGTTTCTGCACTGAACCCTATAGAACACCATGGGTCATATCAGGAAGAGCAGGGGTTTCTGCACGGACTCCAATGGAACACCATGGTTGTATCACAAAGAGCAGGGGTTTCTGCACTGACCCCTATGGAACACCGTGGGTCATATCAGAAAAAGCAGGGGTTTCTGCACGGACTCCTGTGGAACAGCATGGGTAATATCAGAAAGAGCAGGGGTTTCAGCACGGACGCCTATTTAACACCATGGGGCATATCAGAAAGAACAGGGATTTCTGCACTGAGTCCTGTGGAACACCATGGGTCAAATTAGAAAGAGCAGGGGTTTCTGCACGTACTCCTATGGAACACAATGGGTCATGCCAGAAAGAGCAGGGGTTTCTGCACGGACCTCTGTGGAACACCATGGGTGATATCAGAAAGAGCATGTGTTTCTGCACGGATCCATATGGAATACCATGTGTCATATCAGAAAGTACAGGGGTTCCGCACGGATTCCTATGGAACACCATGGGACATATCAGAAAGAGCAGGGATTTCAGCACGGACCCCTATGGAACACCATGGGGCATATCAGAAAGAGCAGGGGTGTCTGCATGGACTCACATGGAACACCATGGGTCATATCACAAAGAGCAAAGGTTTCTGCACGGACTCCTGTGGAACACCATAGGTCACATCAGAAAGAGCAGGGGTTTCTGAACGAACTCCTATCACAAAGAGCAGGGCTTTCTGCACTGACCCTACGGAACGCCATGGGTCATATCACAAAGAGCAGGGGTTTCTGCATGGTCTCCCATGGAACAAAATGGGTCATATCACAAAGAGCAGGGGTTTCTGCACTGACCCAAATGGAACACCATGGGTCACACCAGAAGGATCAGGGGTTTCCGCATGTACTCCTATGGAACACCATGGGTCATATCAGAAAGAGTTGGGGTTTCTGCACGGACACCTTTGGAACACCATGGGTGACATCAGAAAGAGCAGGTGTTTCTGCACGGAACCTTATGGAACACCATGTGTCATATCAAAAAGAGCAGGGGTTCTGCACGGACTCCTATGGAACACCATGGGTCATATCAGAAAGAGCAGAGGTTTCTCCACGGACTCCTATCAGAAAGAGCAGGGGTTTCTGCACTGACCCCTATGGAACACTATGGGTCATATCAGAAAGAGCAGAGGTATCTGCACGGAACTCTGTGGAGCACCATGGGTGATATCAGAAAGAGCACAGGTGTTTCTGCACGTATCCCTAAGGAACACCATGTGTCATATCAGAAGAAGCAGGGGTTCTGCACGGACTCCTATGGAACACCATGGGTCATATCAGAAAGAGCAGGGGTTTCTGCAAGTACTTCTATGAAATACCATGGATGACATCAGAAAGAGCAGGGGTTTCTGCACGGACTCCTGTGGAACACCATGGGTGACATCAGAAAGAGCAGGTGTTTCTGCACGGATCCTTATGGAACACCATGTGTCATATCAAAAAGAGCAGGGGTTCTGCACGGACTCCTATGGAACACCATGGGTCATATCAGAAAGAGCAGAGGTTTCTGCACGGACTCCTATCACAAAGAGCAGGGGTTTCTGCACGGACTCCTATCACAAAGAGCAGGGGTTTCTGCACGGACTCCTATCACAAAGAGCAGGGGTTTCTGCACTGAATCCCATGGAACACCATGGGTCATATCACAAAGAGCAGGGGTTTCTGCACTGACCCCTGTGGAACACCGTGGGTCATATCAGAAAGAGCAGGGGTTTCTGCACTGACCCTAATGGAACACCATGGGTCATATCAGAATGAGCAGGGGTTTCTGCACTCTGCACAGACTCCTGTGGAACACCATTGGTCATATCAGAAAGAGCAGGGTTTTTTGCACGGACTCCTATCACAAAGAGCAGGGGTTTCTGCACGGACTCCCATGGAACGCCATGGGTCATATCACAAAGAGCAGTGGTTTGTGCACGGACTCCTATGGAACATCATGGGTCATATCAGAAAGAGCAGGGGTTTCTGCACTGAACCCTATAGAACACCATGGGTCATATCAGGAAGAGCAGGGGTTTCTGCACGGACTCCAATGAAACACCAGAGGTCATATCACAAAAAGCAGGGGTTTCTGCACGGATTCCTAAGGACCACCATGGGTCATATCAGAAAGAGCAGGGATTTCAGCACGGACCCCTATGGAACACCATGGGGCATATCAGAAAGAGCAGGGGTGTCTGCACTGACCTCTATGGAACACCATGAGTCATATCACAAAGCGCAGGGATTTCTGCACGGAGTCCTGTGGAACACCATGGGTCATATCAGAAAGAGCAGGGGTTTCTGCACTGACCCTAATGGAACACCATGGGTCATATCAGGAAGAGCAGGGGTTTCTGCACGGACTCCGATGAAACACCATGGGTCATATCACAAAGAGCAGGGGTTTCTGCATGGACTCCTACCACACAGAACAGGGGTTTCTGCACAGAATCCCATGGAACACCATGGGTCATATCACAAAGAGCAGGGGTTTCTGCACGGACTTCCATGGATCACCATGGGTCATATCAGAAAGAGCAAGGATTTCTGCACAGACTCCTATGGAACACCATGGTCATATCACAAAGACCAGTGGTTTCTGCACTGACCACTATGGAACACCGTGGGTCATATCAGAAAGAGCAGGGGTTTCTGCACTGACCCTAAAGGAACACCATGGGTCATATCAGAAAGAGCAGGGGTTTCTGCACTCTGCACAGACTCCTGTGGAACACCATTGGTCATATCAGAAAGGGCAGGGTTTTTTGCACGGACTTCTATCACAAAGTGCAGGGGTTTCTGCACTGACTCCCATGGAACACCATAGGTCATATCACAAAGAGCAGGGGTTTCTGCACGGATTCCCATGGAACACCATGGTCGTATCACAAAGAGCAGGGGTTTCTGCACGGACTCCCATGGAGCACAATGGGTCATATCATATAGAGCAGGGATTTCTGCACGGACCCCGATGGAACACCATGGGGCATATCAGAAAGAGCAGGGGTTTCTGCACGGACTCCTTTCTCAAAGAGCAGGGGTTTCTGCACGGACTCCTTTCTCAAAGAGCAGGGGTTTCTGCCCGGAGTCCCATGGAACGCCATGGGTCATATCACAAAGAGCAGTGGTTTCTGCACGGACCCCTATGGAACACCGTGGGTCATAGCAGAAAAAGCAGGGGTTTCTGCACGGACTCCTGTGGAACAGCATGGGTAATATCAGAAAGAGCAGGGTTTTTTGCACGGACTCCTATCACAAAGAGCAGGGGTTTCTGCACGGACCCCTATGGAACACCATGGGGCATATCAGAAAGAGCAGGGGTGTCTGCCCTGACCTCTATGGAACACCATGAGTCATATCACAAAGCGCAGGGATTTCTGCACGGAGTCCTGTGGAACACCATGGGTCATATCAGAAAGAGCAGGGGTTTCTGCACTGACCCTAATGGAACACCATGGGTCATATCAGGAAGAGCAGGGGTTTCTGCACGGACTCCGATGAAACACCATGGGTCATATCACAAAGAGCAGGGGTTTCTGCATGGACTCCTACCACACAGAGCAGGGGTTTCTGCACAGAATCCCATGGAACACCATGGGTCATATCACAAAGAGCAGGGGTTTCTGCACGGACTTCCATGGATCACCATGGGTCATATCAGAAAGAGCAAGGATTTCTGCACAGACTCCTATGGAACACCATGGTCATATCACAAAGACCAGTGGTTTCTGCACTGACCACTATGGAACACCGTGGGTCATATCAGAAAGAGCAGGGGTTTCTGCACTGACCCTAAAGGAACACCATGGGTCATATCAGAAAGAGCAGGGGTTTCTGCACTCTGCACAGACTCCTGTGGAACACCATTGGTCATATCAGAAAGGGCAGGGTTTTTTGCACGGACTCCTATCACAAAGAGCAGGGGTTTCTGCACGGACTTCTATCACAAAGTGCACGGGTTTCTGCACTGACTCCCATGGAACACCATAGGTCATATCACAAAGAGCAGGGGTTTCTGCACGGATTCCCATGGAACACCATGGTCGTATCACAAAGAGCAGGGGTTTCTGCACGGACTCCCATGGAGCACAATGTGTCATATCATATAGAGCAGGGATTTCTGCACGGACCCCGATGGAACACCATGGGGCATATCAGAAAGAGCAGGGGTTTCTGCACGGACTCCTTTCTCAAAGAGCAGGGGTTTCTGCACGGACTCCTTTCTCAAAGAGCAGGGGTTTCTGCCCGGAGTCCCATGGAACGCCATGGGTCATATCACAAAGAGCAGTGGTTTCTGCACGGACTCCTATGGAACACCATGGTCGTATCACAAAGAGCAGGGGTTTCTGCACTGACCCCTATGGAACACCGTGGGTCATATCAGAAAAAGCAGGGGTTTCTGCACCGACTCCTGTGGAACAGCATGGGTAATATCAGAAAGAGCAGGGTTTTTTGCACGGACTCCTATCACAAAGAGCAGGGGTTTCTGCACGGACTCCTTTCTCAAAGAGCAGGGGTTTCTGCCCGGAGTCCCATGGAACGCCATGGGTCATATCACAAAGAGCAGTGGTTTCTGCACGGACCCCTATGGAACACCGTGGGTCATAGCAGAAAAAGCAGGGGTTTCTGCACGGACTCCTGTGGAACAGCATGGGTAATATCAGAAAGAGCAGGGTTTTTTGCACGGACTCCTATCACAAAGAGCAGGGGTTTCTGCACGGACCCCTATGGAACACCATGGGGCATATCAGAAAGAGCAGGGGTGTCTGCACTGACCTCTATGGAACACCATGAGTCATATCACAAAGCGCAGGGATTTCTGCACGGAGTCCTGTGGAACACCATGGGTCATATCAGAAAGAGCAGGGGTTTCTGCACTGACCCTAATGGAACACCATGGGTCATATCAGGAAGAGCAGGGGTTTCTGCACGGACTCCGATGAAACACCATGGGTCATATCACAAAGAGCAGGGGTTTCTGCATGGACTCCTACCACACAGAGCAGGGGTTTCTGCACAGAATCCCATGGAACACCATGGGTCATATCACAAAGAGCAGGGGTTTCTGCACGGACTTCCATGGATCACCATGGGTCATATCAGAAAGAGCAAGGATTTCTGCACAGACTCCTATGGAACACCATGGTCATATCACAAAGACCAGTGGTTTCTGCACTGACCACTATGGAACACCGTGGGTCATATCAGAAAGAGCAGGGGTTTCTGCACTGACCCTAAAGGAACACCATGGGTCATATCAGAAAGAGCAGGGGTTTCTGCACTCTGCACAGACTCCTGTGGAACACCATTGGTCATATCAGAAAGGGCAGGGTTTTTTGCACGGACTCCTATCACAAAGAGCAGGGGTTTCTGCACGGACTTCTATCACAAAGTGCACGGGTTTCTGCACTGACTCCCATGGAACACCATAGGTCATATCACAAAGAGCAGGGGTTTCTGCACGGATTCCCATGGAACACCATGGTCGTATCACAAAGAGCAGGGGTTTCTGCACGGACTCCCATGGAGCACAATGTGTCATATCATATAGAGCAGGGATTTCTGCACGGACCCCGATGGAACACCATGGGGCATATCAGAAAGAGCAGGGGTTTCTGCACGGACTCCTTTCTCAAAGAGCAGGGGTTTCTGCACGGACTCCTTTCTCAAAGAGCAGGGGTTTCTGCCCGGAGTCCCATGGAACGCCATGGGTCATATCACAAAGAGCAGTGGTTTCTGCACGGACTCCTATGGAACACCATGGTCGTATCACAAAGAGCAGGGGTTTCTGCACTGACCCCTATGGAACACCGTGGGTCATATCAGAAAAAGCAGGGGTTTCTGCACCGACTCCTGTGGAACAGCATGGGTAATATCAGAAAGAGCAGGGTTTTTTGCACGGACTCCTATCACAAAGAGCAGGGGTTTCTGCACGGACTCCTTTCTCAAAGAGCAGGGGTTTCTGCCCGGAGTCCCATGGAACGCCATGGGTCATATCACAAAGAGCAGTGGTTTCTGCACGGACTCCTATGGAACACCATGGTCGTATCACAAAGAGCAGGGGTTTCTGCACTGACCCTAATGGAACACCATGGGTCATATCAGAAAGAGCAGGGGTTTCTGCACTCTGCACAGACTCCTGTGGAACACCATTGGTCATATCAGAAAGAGCAGGGTTTTTTGCACGGACTCCTATCACAAAGAGCAGGGGTTTCTGCACGGACTCCCATGGAACGCCATGGGTCATATCACAAAGAGCAGGGGTTTCTGCACGGATTCCTATGGAACATCATGGGTTATATCAGAAAGAGCAGGTGTTTCTGCACTGAACCCTATAGAACACCATGGGTCATATCAGGAAGAGCAGGGGTTTCTGCACGGACTCCAATGGAACACCATGGTTGTATCACAAAGAGCAGGGGTTTCTGCACTGACCCCTATGGAACACCGTGGGTCATATCAGAAAAAGCAGGGGTTTCTGCACGGACTCCTGTGGAACAGCATGGGTAATATCAGAAAGAGCAGGGGTTTCAGCACGGACGCCTATTTAACACCATGGGGCATATCAGAAAGAACAGGGATTTCTGCACTGAGTCCTGTGGAACACCATGGGTCAAATTAGAAAGAGCAGGGGTTTCTGCACGTACTCCTATGGAACACAATGGGTCATGCCAGAAAGAGCAGGGGTTTCTGCACGGACCTCTGTGGAACACCATGGGTGATATCAGAAAGAGCATGTGTTTCTGCACGGATCCATATGGAATACCATGTGTCATATCAGAAAGTACAGGGGTTCCGCACGGATTCCTATGGAACACCATGGGACATATCAGAAAGAGCAGGGATTTCAGCACGGACCCCTATGGAACACCATGGGGCATATCAGAAAGAGCAGGGGTGTCTGCATGGACTCACATGGAACACCATGGGTCATATCACAAAGAGCAAAGGTTTCTGCACGGACTCCTGTGGAACACCATAGGTCACATCAGAAAGAGCAGGGGTTTCTGAACGAACTCCTATCACAAAGAGCAGGGCTTTCTGCACTGACCCTACGGAACGCCATGGGTCATATCACAAAGAGCAGGGGTTTCTGCATGGTCTCCCATGGAACAAAATGGGTCATATCACAAAGAGCAGGGGTTTCTGCACTGACCCAAATGGAACACCATGGGTCACATCAGAAGGATCAGGGGTTTCCGCATGTACTCCTATGGAACACCATGGGTCATATCAGAAAGAGTTGGGGTTTCTGCACGGACACCTTTGGAACACCATGGGTGACATCAGAAAGAGCAGGTGTTTCTGCACGGAACCTTATGGAACACCATGTGTCATATCAAAAAGAGCAGGGGTTCTGCACGGACTCCTATGGAACACCATGGGTCATATCAGAAAGAGCAGAGGTTTCTCCACGGACTCCTATCAGAAAGAGCAGGGGTTTCTGCACTGACCCCTATGGAACACTATGGGTCATATCAGAAAGAGCAGAGGTATCTGCACGGAACTCTGTGGAGCACCATGGGTGATATCAGAAAGAGCACAGGTGTTTCTGCACGTATCCCTAAGGAACACCATGTGTCATATCAGAAGAAGCAGGGGTTCTGCACGGACTCCTATGGAACACCATGGGTCATATCAGAAAGAGCAGGGGTTTCTGCAAGTACTTCTATGAAATACCATGGATGACATCAGAAAGAGCAGGGGTTTCTGCACGGACTCCTGTGGAACACCATGGGTGACATCAGAAAGAGCAGGTGTTTCTGCACGGATCCTTATGGAACACCATGTGTCATATCAAAAAGAGCAGGGGTTCTGCACGGACTCCTATGGAACACCATGGGTCATATCAGAAAGAGCAGAGGTTTCTGCACGGACTCCTATCACAAAGAGCAGGGGTTTCTGCACGGACTCCTATCACAAAGAGCAGGGGTTTCTGCACGGACTCCTATCACAAAGAGCAGGGGTTTCTGCACTAAATCCCATGGAACACCATGGGTCATATCACAAAGAGCAGGGGTTTCTGCACTGACCCCTGTGGAACACCGTGGGTCATATCAGAAAGAGCAGGGGTTTCTGCACTGACCCTAATGGAACACCATGGGTCATATCAGAATGAGCAGGGGTTTCTGCACTCTGCACAGACTCCTGTGGAACACCATTGGTCATATCAGAAAGAGCAGGGTTTTTTGCACGGACTCCTATCACAAAGAGCAGGGGTTTCTGCACGGACTCCCATGGAACGCCATGGGTCATATCACAAAGAGCAGTGGTTTGTGCACGGACTCCTATGGAACATCATGGGTCATATCAGAAAGAGCAGGGGTTTCTGCACTGAACCCTATAGAACACCATGGGTCATATCAGGAAGAGCAGGGGTTTCTGCACGGACTCCAATGAAACACCAGAGGTCATATCACAAAAAGCAGGGGTTTCTGCACGGATTCCTAAGGACCACCATGGGTCATATCAGAAAGAGCAGGGATTTCAGCACGGACCCCTATGGAACACCATGGGGCATATCAGAAAGAGCAGGGGTGTCTGCACTGACCTCTATGGAACACCATGAGTCATATCACAAAGCGCAGGGATTTCTGCACGGAGTCCTGTGGAACACCATGGGTCATATCAGAAAGAGCAGGGGTTTCTGCACTGACCCTAATGGAACACCATGGGTCATATCAGGAAGAGCAGGGGTTTCTGCACGGACTCCGATGAAACACCATGGGTCATATCACAAAGAGCAGGGGTTTCTGCATGGACTCCTACCACACAGAGCAGGGGTTTCTGCACAGAATCCCATGGAACACCATGGGTCATATCACAAAGAGCAGGGGTTTCTGCACGGACTTCCATGGATCACCATGGGTCATATCAGAAAGAGCAAGGATTTCTGCACAGACTCCTATGGAACACCATGGTCATATCACAAAGACCAGTGGTTTCTGCACTGACCACTATGGAACACCGTGGGTCATATCAGAAAGAGCAGGGGTTTCTGCACTGACCCTAAAGGAACACCATGGGTCATATCAGAAAGAGCAGGGGTTTCTGCACTCTGCACAGACTCCTGTGGAACACCATTGGTCATATCAGAAAGGGCAGGGTTTTTTGCACGGACTTCTATCACAAAGTGCAGGGGTTTCTGCACTGACTCCCATGGAACACCATAGGTCATATCACAAAGAGCAGGGGTTTCTGCACGGATTCCCATGGAACACCATGGTCGTATCACAAAGAGCAGGGGTTTCTGCACGGACTCCCATGGAGCACAATGGGTCATATCATATAGAGCAGGGATTTCTGCACGGACCCCGATGGAACACCATGGGGCATATCAGAAAGAGCAGGGGTTTCTGCACGGACTCCTTTCTCAAAGAGCAGGGGTTTCTGCACGGACTCCTTTCTCAAAGAGCAGGGGTTTCTGCCCGGAGTCCCATGGAACGCCATGGGTCATATCACAAAGAGCAGTGGTTTCTGCACGGACCCCTATGGAACACCGTGGGTCATAGCAGAAAAAGCAGGGGTTTCTGCACGGACTCCTGTGGAACAGCATGGGTAATATCAGAAAGAGCAGGGTTTTTTGCACGGACTCCTATCACAAAGAGCAGGGGTTTCTGCACGGACCCCTATGGAACACCATGGGGCATATCAGAAAGAGCAGGGGTGTCTGCACTGACCTCTATGGAACACCATGAGTCATATCACAAAGCGCAGGGATTTCTGCACGGAGTCCTGTGGAACACCATGGGTCATATCAGAAAGAGCAGGGGTTTCTGCACTGACCCTAATGGAACACCATGGGTCATATCAGGAAGAGCAGGGGTTTCTGCACGGACTCCGATGAAACACCATGGGTCATATCACAAAGAGCAGGGGTTTCTGCATGGACTCCTACCACACAGAGCAGGGGTTTCTGCACAGAATCCCATGGAACACCATGGGTCATATCACAAAGAGCAGGGGTTTCTGCACGGACTTCCATGGATCACCATGGGTCATATCAGAAAGAGCAAGGATTTCTGCACAGACTCCTATGGAACACCATGGTCATATCACAAAGACCAGTGGTTTCTGCACTGACCACTATGGAACACCGTGGGTCATATCAGAAAGAGCAGGGGTTTCTGCACTGACCCTAAAGGAACACCATGGGTCATATCAGAAAGAGCAGGGGTTTCTGCACTCTGCACAGACTCCTGTGGAACACCATTGGTCATATCAGAAAGGGCAGGGTTTTTTGCACGGACTTCTATCACAAAGTGCAGGGGTTTCTGCACTGACTCCCATGGAACACCATAGGTCATATCACAAAGAGCAGGGGTTTCTGCACGGATTCCCATGGAACACCATGGTCGTATCACAAAGAGCAGGGGTTTCTGCACGGACTCCCATGGAGCACAATGGGTCATATCATATAGAGCAGGGATTTCTGCACGGACCCCGATGGAACACCATGGGGCATATCAGAAAGAGCAGGGGTTTCTGCACGGACTCCTTTCTCAAAGAGCAGGGGTTTCTGCACGGACTCCTTTCTCAAAGAGCAGGGGTTTCTGCCCGGAGTCCCATGGAACGCCATGGGTCATATCACAAAGAGCAGTGGTTTCTGCACGGACTCCTATGGAACACCATGGTCGTATCACAAAGAGCAGGGGTTTCTGCACTGACCCCTATGGAACACCGTGGGTCATATCAGAAAAAGCAGGGGTTTCTGCACGGACTCCTGTGGAACAGCATGGGTAATATCAGAAAGAGCAGGGTTTTTTGCACGGACTCCTATCACAAAGAGCAGGGGTTTCTGCACGGACTCCTTTCTCAAAGAGCAGGGGTTTCTGCCCGGAGTCCCATGGAACGCCATGGGTCATATCACAAAGAGCAGGGGTTTCTGCACGGATTCCTATGGAACATCATGGGTTATATCAGAAAGAGCAGGTGTTTCTGCACTGAACCCTATAGAACACCATGGGTCATATCAGGAAGAGCAGGGGTTTCTGCACGGACTCCAATGGAACACCATGGTTGTATCACAAAGAGCAGGGGTTTGTGCACGGACTCCTGTGCAACACCATGGGTCATATCACGAAGAGCAGGGGTTTCTGCATGGACCCCTATGGAACACCATGGGTCATAACAGAAAAAGCAGGGGTTTCTGCACGGACTCCGATGGAACACCATGAGTAATATCACAAAGAGCACGGGTTTCTGCACAGACTCCTATGGAACACCATGGTCATATCACAAAGAGCAGGGGATTCTGCACAGACTCCTGTGGAACACCATGGGTCATATCAGAAAGAGCAGGGGTTTCTGCACGGACTCCTATCACAAAGAGCAGGGGTTTCTGCACGGACTCCTATCACAAAGAGCAGGGGTTTCTGCACTGAATCCCATGGAACACCATGGGTCATATCACAAAGAGCAGGGGTTTCTGCACTGACCCCTGTGGAACACCGTGGGTCATATCAGAAAGAGCAGGGGTTTCTGCACTGACCCTAATGGAACACCATGGGTCATATCAGAATGAGCAGGGGTTTCTGCACTCTGCACAGACTCCTGTGGAACACCATTGGTCATATCAGAAAGAGCAGGGTTTTTTGCACGGACTCCTATCACAAAGAGCAGGGGTTTCTGCACGGACTCCCATGGAACGCCATGGGTCATATCACAAAGAGCAGGGGTTTGTGCACGGACTCCTATGGAACATCATGGGTCATATCAGAAAGAGCAGGGGTTTCTGCACTGAACCCTATAGAACACCATGGGTCATATCAGGAAGAGCAGGGGTTTCTGCACGGACTCCAATGAAACACCAGAGGTCATATCACAAAAAGCAGGGGTTTCTGCACGGATTCCTAAGGACCACCATGGGTCATATCAGAAAGAGCAGGGATTTCAGCACGGACCCCTATGGAACACCATGGGGCATATCAGAAAGAGCAGGGCTGTCTGCACTGACCTCTATGGAACACCATGAGTCATATCACAAAGCGCAGGGATTTCTGCACGGAGTCCTGTGGAACACCATGGGTCATATCAGAAAGAGCAGGGGTTTCTGCACTGACCCTAATGGAACACCATGGGTCATATCAGGAAGAGCAGGGGTTTCTGCACGGACTCCGATGAAACACCATGGGTCATATCACAAAGAGCAGGGGTTTCTGCACGGACTCCTATCACACAGAGCAGGGGTTTCTGCACAGAATCCCATGGAACACCATGGGTCATATCACAAAGAGCAGGGGTTTCTGCACGGACTTCCATGGATCACCATGGGTCATATCAGAAAGAGCAAGGATTTCTGCACAGACTCCTATGGAACACCATGGTCATATCACAAAGACCAGTGGTTTCTGCACTGACCCCTATGGAACACCGTGGGTCATATCAGAAAGAGCAGGGGTTTCTGCACTGACCCTAAAGGAACACCATGGGTCATATCAGAAAGAGCAGGGGTTTCTGCACTCTGCACAGACTCCTGTGGAACACCATTGGTCATATCAGAAAGGGCAGGGTTTTTTGCACGGACTCCTATCACAAAGAGCAGGGGTTTCTGCACGGACTTCTATCACAAAGTGCACGGGTTTCTGCACTGACTCCCATGGAACACCATAGGTCATATCACAAAGAGCAGGGGTTTCTGCACGGATTCCCATGGAACACCATGGTCGTATCACAAAGAGCAGGGGTTTCTGCACGGACTCCCATGGAGCACAATGGGTCATATCATATAGAGCAGGGATTTCTGCACGGACCCCGATGGAACACCATGGGGCATATCAGAAAGAGCAGGGGTTTCTGCACGGACTCCTTTCTCAAAGAGCAGGGGTTTCTGCACGGACTCCTTTCTCAAAGAGCAGGGGTTTCTGCCCGGAGTCCCATGGAACGCCATGGGTCATATCACAAAGACCAGTGGTTTCTGCACGGACTCCTATGGAACACCATGGTCGTATCACAAAGAGCAGGGGTTTCTGCACTGACCCCTATGGAACACCGTGGGTCATATCAGAAAAAGCAGGGGTTTCTGCACGGACTCCTGTGGAACAGCATGGGTAATATCAGAAAGAGCAGGGTTTTTTGCACGGACTCCTATCACAAAGAGCAGGGGTTTCTGCACGGACTCCTTTCTCAAAGAGCAGGGGTTTCTGCCCGGAGTCCCATGGAACGCCATGGGTCATATCACAAAGAGCAGTGGTTTCTGCACGGACTCCTATGGAACACCATGGTCGTATCACAAAGAGCAGGGGTTTCTGCACTGACCCTAATGGAACACCATGGGTCATATCAGAAAGAGCAGGGGTTTCTGCACTCTGCACAGACTCCTGTGGAACACCATTGGTCATATCAGAAAGAGCAGGGTTTTTTGCACGGACTCCTATCACAAAGAGCAGGGGTTTCTGCACGGACTCCCATGGAACGCCATGGGTCATATCACAAAGAGCAGGGGTTTCTGCACGGATTCCTATGGAACATCATGGGTTATATCAGAAAGAGCAGGTGTTTCTGCACTGAACCCTATAGAACACCATGGGTCATATCAGGAAGAGCAGGGGTTTCTGCACGGACTCCAATGGAACACCATGGTTGTATCACAAAGAGCAGGGGTTTCTGCACTGACCCCTATGGAACACCGTGGGTCATATCAGAAAAAGCAGGGGTTTCTGCACGGACTCCTGTGGAACAGCATGGGTAATATCAGAAAGAGCAGGGGTTTCAGCACGGACGCCTATTTAACACCATGGGGCATATCAGAAAGAACAGGGATTTCTGCACTGAGTCCTGTGGAACACCATGGGTCAAATTAGAAAGAGCAGGGGTTTCTGCACGTACTCCTATGGAACACAATGGGTCATGCCAGAAAGAGCAGGGGTTTCTGCACGGACCTCTGTGGAACACCATGGGTGATATCAGAAAGAGCATGTGTTTCTGCACGGATCCATATGGAATACCATGTGTCATATCAGAAAGTACAGGGGTTCCGCACGGATTCCTATGGAACACCATGGGACATATCAGAAAGAGCAGGGATTTCAGCACGGACCCCTATGGAACACCATGGGGCATATCAGAAAGAGCAGGGGTGTCTGCATGGACTCACATGGAACACCATGGGTCATATCACAAAGAGCAAAGGTTTCTGCACGGACTCCTGTGGAACACCATAGGTCACATCAGAAAGAGCAGGGGTTTCTGAACGAACTCCTATCACAAAGAGCAGGGCTTTCTGCACTGACCCTACGGAACGCCATGGGTCATATCACAAAGAGCAGGGGTTTCTGCATGGTCTCCCATGGAACAAAATGGGTCATATCACAAAGAGCAGGGGTTTCTGCACTGACCCAAATGGAACACCATGGGTCACATCAGAAGGATCAGGGGTTTCCGCATGTACTCCTATGGAACACCATGGGTCATATCAGAAAGAGTTGGGGTTTCTGCACGGACAACTTTGGAACACCATGGGTGACATCAGAAAGAGCAGGTGTTTCTGCACGGAACCTTATGGAACACCATGTGTCATATCAAAAAGAGCAGGGGTTCTGCACGGACTCCTATGGAACACCATGGGTCATATCAGAAAGAGCAGAGGTTTCTCCACGGACTCCTATCAGAAAGAGCAGGGGTTTCTGCACTGACCCCTATGGAACACTATGGGTCATATCAGAAAGAGCAGAGGTATCTGCACGGAACTCTGTGGAGCACCATGGGTGATATCAGAAAGAGCACAGGTGTTTCTGCACGTATCCCTAAGGAACACCATGTGTCATATCAGAAGAAGCAGGGGTTCTGCACGGACTCCTATGGAACACCATGGGTCATATCAGAAAGAGCAGGGGTTTCTGCAAGTACTTCTATGAAATACCATGGATGACATCAGAAAGAGCAGGGGTTTCTGCACGGACTCCTGTGGAACACCATGGGTGACATCAGAAAGAGCGGGTGTTTCTGCACGGATCCTTATGGAACACCATGTGTCATATCAAAAAGAGCAGGGGTTCTGCACGGACTCCTATGGAACACCATGGGTCATATCAGAAAGAGCAGAGGTTTCTGCACGGACTCCTATCACAAAGAGCAGGGGTTTCTGCACGGACTCCTATCACAAAGAGCAGGGGTTTCTGCACGGACTCCTATCACAAAGAGCAGGGGTTTCTGCACTGAATCCCATGGAACACCATGGGTCATATCACAAAGAGCAGGGGTTTCTGCACTGACCCCTGTGGAACACCGTGGGTCATATCAGAAAGAGCAGGGGTTTCTGCACTGACCCTAATGGAACACCATGGGTCATATCAGAATGAGCAGGGGTTTCTGCACTCTGCACAGACTCCTGTGGAACACCATTGGTCATATCAGAAAGAGCAGGGTTTTTTGCACGGACTCCTATCACAAAGAGCAGGGGTTTCTGCACGGACTCCCATGGAACGCCATGGGTCATATCACAAAGAGCAGGGGTTTGTGCACGGACTCCTATGGAACATCATGGGTCATATCAGAAAGAGCAGGGGTTTCTGCACTGAACCCTATAGAACACCATGGGTCATATCAGGAAGAGCAGGGGTTTCTGCACGGACTCCAATGAAACACCAGAGGTCATATCACAAAAAGCAGGGGTTTCTGCACGGATTCCTAAGGACCACCATGGGTCATATCAGAAAGAGCAGGGATTTCAGCACGGACCCCTATGGAACACCATGGGGCATATCAGAAAGAGCAGGGGTGTCTGCACTGACCTCTATGGAACACCATGAGTCATATCACAAAGCGCAGGGATTTCTGCACGGAGTCCTGTGGAACACCATGGGTCATATCAGAAAGAGCAGGGGTTTCTGCACTGACCCTAATGGAACACCATGGGTCATATCAGGAAGAGCAGGGGTTTCTGCACGGACTCCGATGAAACACCATGGGTCATATCACAAAGAGCAGGGGTTTCTGCATGGACTCCTACCACACAGAGCAGGGGTTTCTGCACAGAATCCCATGGAACACCATGGGTCATATCACAAAGAGCAGGGGTTTCTGCACGGACTTCCATGGATCACCATGGGTCATATCAGAAAGAGCAAGGATTTCTGCACAGACTCCTATGGAACACCATGGTCATATCACAAAGACCAGTGGTTTCTGCACTGACCCCTATGGAACACCGTGGGTCATATCAGAAAGAGCAGGGGTTTCTGCACTGACCCTAAAGGAACACCATGGGTCATATCAGAAAGAGCAGGGGTTTCTGCACTCTGCACAGACTCCTGTGGAACACCATTGGTCATATCAGAAAGGGCAGGGTTTTTTGCACGGACTCCTATCACAAAGAGCAGGGGTTTCTGCACGGACTTCTATCACAAAGTGCAGGGGTTTCTGCACTGACTCCCATGGAACACCATAGGTCATATCACAAAGAGCAGGGGTTTCTGCACGGATTCCCATGGAACACCATGGTCGTATCACAAAGAGCAGGGGTTTCTGCACGGACTCCCATGGAGCACAATGGGTCATATCATATAGAGCAGGGATTTCTGCACGGACCCCGATGGAACACCATGGGGCATATCAGAAAGAGCAGGGGTTTCTGCACGGACTCCTTTCTCAAAGAGCAGGGGTTTCTGCACGGACTCCTTTCTCAAAGAGCAGGGGTTTCTGCCCGGAGTCCCATGGAACGCCATGGGTCATATCACAAAGAGCAGTGGTTTCTGCACGGACTCCTATGGAACACCATGGTCGTATCACAAAGAGCAGGGGTTTCTGCACTGACCCCTATGGAACACCGTGGGTCATATCAGAAAAAGCAGGGGTTTCTGCACGGACTCCTGTGGAACAGCATGGGTAATATCAGAAAGAGCAGGGTTTTTTGCACGGACTCCTATCACAAAGAGCAGGGGTTTCTGCACGGACTCCTTTCTCAAAGAGCAGGGGTTTCTGCCCGGAGTCCCATGGAACGCCATGGGTCATATCACAAAGAGCAGGGGTTTCTGCACGGATTCCTATGGAACATCATGGGTTATATCAGAAAGAGCAGGTGTTTCTGCACTGAACCCTATAGAACACCATGGGTCATATCAGGAAGAGCAGGGGTTTCTGCACGGACTCCAATGGAACACCATGGTTGTATCACAAAGAGCAGGGGTTTCTGCACTGACCCCTATGGAACACCGTGGGTCATATCAGAAAAAGCAGGGGTTTCTGCACGGACTCCTGTGGAACAGCATGGGTAATATCAGAAAGAGCAGGGGTTTCAGCACGGACGCCTATTTAACACCATGGGGCATATCAGAAAGAACAGGGATTTCTGCACTGAGTCCTGTGGAACACCATGGGTCAAATTAGAAAGAGCAGGGGTTTCTGCACGTACTCCTATGGAACACAATGGGTCATGCCAGAAAGAGCAGGGGTTTCTGCACGGACCTCTGTGGAACACCATGGGTGATATCAGAAAGAGCATGTGTTTCTGCACGGATCCATATGGAATACCATGTGTCATATCAGAAAGTACAGGGGTTCCGCACGGATTCCTATGGAACACCATGGGACATATCAGAAAGAGCAGGGATTTCAGCACGGACCCCTATGGAACACCATGGGGCATATCAGAAAGAGCAGGGGTGTCTGCATGGACTCACATGGAACACCATGGGTCATATCACAAAGAGCAAAGGTTTCTGCACGGACTCCTGTGGAACACCATAGGTCACATCAGAAAGAGCAGGGGTTTCTGAACGAACTCCTATCACAAAGAGCAGGGCTTTCTGCACTGACCCTATGGAACGCCATGGGTCATATCACAAAGAGCAGGGGTTTCTGCATGGTCTCCCATGGAACAAAATGGGTCATATCACAAAGAGCAGGGGTTTCTGCACTGACCCAAATGGAACACCATGGGTCACATCAGAAAGATCAGGGGTTTCCGCATGTACTCCTATGGAACACCATGGGTCATATCAGAAAGAGTTGGGGTTTCTGCACGGACACCTTTGGAACACCATGGGTGACATCAGAAAGAGCAGGTGTTTCTGCACGGATCCTTATGGAACACCATGTGTCATATCAAAAAGAGCAGGGGTTCTGCACGGACTCCTATGGAACACCATGGGTCATATCAGAAAGAGCAGAGGTTTCTCCACGGACTCCTATCAGAAAGAGCAGGGGTTTCTGCACTGACCCCTATGGAACACTATGGGTCATATCAGAAAGAGCAGAGGTATCTGCACGGAACTCTGTGGAGCACCATGGGTGATATCAGAAAGAGCACAGGTGTTTCTGCACGTATCCCTAAGGAACACCATGTGTCATATCAGAAGAAGCAGGGGTTCTGCACGGACTCCTATGGAACACCATGGGTCATATCAGAAAGAGCAGGGGTTTCTGCAAGTACTTCTATGAAATACCATGGATGACATCAGAAAGAGCAGGGGTTTCTGCACGGACTCCTGTGGAACACCATGGGTGACATCAGAAAGAGCAGGTGTTTCTGCACGGATCCTTATGGAACACCATGTGTCATATCAAAAAGAGCAGGGGTTCTGCACGGACTCCTATGGAACACCATGGGTCATATCAGAAAGAGCAGAGGTTTCTGCACGGACTCCTATCACAAAGAGCAGGGGTTTCTGCACGGACTCCTATCACAAAGAGCAGGGGTTTCTGCACGGACTCCTATCACAAAGAGCAGGGGTTTCTGCACTGAATCCCATGGAACACCATGGGTCATATCACAAAGAGCAGGGGTTTCTGCACTGACCCCTGTGGAACACCGTGGGTCATATCAGAAAGAGCAGGGGTTTCTGCACTGACCCTAATGGAACACCATGGGTCATATCAGAATGAGCAGGGGTTTCTGCACTCTGCACAGACTCCTGTGGAACACCATTGGTCATATCAGAAAGAGCAGGGTTTTTTGCACGGACTCCTATCACAAAGAGCAGGGGTTTCTGCACGGACTCCCATGGAACGCCATGGGTCATATCACAAAGAGCAGGGGTTTCTGCACGGACTCCTATGGAACATCATGGGTCATATCAGAAAGAGCAGGGGTTTCTGCACTGAACCCTATAGAACACCATGGGTCATATCAGGAAGAGCAGGGGTTTCTGCACGGACTCCAATGAAACACCAGAGGTCATATCACAAAAAGCAGGGGTTTCTGCACGGATTCCTAAGGACCACCATGGGTCATATCAGAAAGAGCAGGGATTTCAGCACGGACCCCTATGGAACACCATGGGGCATATCAGAAAGAGCAGGGGTGTCTGCACTGACCTCTATGGAACACCATGAGTCATATCACAAAGCGCAGGGATTTCTGCACGGAGTCCTGTGGAACACCATGGGTCATATCAGAAAGAGCAGGGGTTTCTGCACTGACCCTAATGGAACACCATGGGTCATATCAGGAAGAGCAGGGGTTTCTGCACGGACTCCGATGAAACACCATGGGTCATATCACAAAGAGCAGGGGTTTCTGCACGGACTCCTATCACACAGAGCAGGGGTTTCTGCACAGAATCCCATGGAACACCATGGGTCATATCACAAAGAGCAGGGGTTTCTGCACGGACTTCCATGGATCACCATGGGTCATATCAGAAAGAGCAAGGATTTCTGCACAGACTCCTATGGAACACCGTGGTCATATCACAAAGACCAGTGGTTTCTGCACTGACCCCTATGGAACACCGTGGGTCATATCAGAAAGAGCAGGGGTTTCTGCACTGACCCTAAAGGAACACCATGGGTCATATCAGAAAGAGCAGGGGTTTCTGCACTCTGCACAGACTCCTGTGGAACACCATTGGTCATATCAGAAAGGGCAGGGTTTTTTGCACGGACTCCTATCACAAAGAGCAGGGGTTTCTGCACGGACTTCTATCACAAAGTGCAGGGGTTTCTGCACTGACTCCCATGGAACACCATAGGTCATATCACAAAGAGCAGGGGTTTCTGCACGGATTCCCATGGAACACCATGGTCGTATCACAAAGAGCAGGGGTTTCTGCACGGACTCCCATGGAGCACAATGGGTCATATCATATAGAGCAGGGATTTCTGCACGGACCCCGATGGAACACCATGGGGCATATCAGAAAGAGCAGGGGTTTCTGCACGGACTCCTTTCTCAAAGAGCAGGGGTTTCTGCACGGACTCCTTTCTCAAAGAGCAGGGGTTTCTGCCCGGAGTCCCATGGAACGCCATGGGTCATATCACAAAGAGCAGTGGTTTCTGCACGGACTCCTATGGAACACCATGGTCGTATCACAAAGAGCAGGGGTTTCTGCACTGACCCCTATGGAACACCGTGGGTCATATCAGAAAAAGCAGGGGTTTCTGCACGGACTCCTGTGGAACAGCATGGGTAATATCAGAAAGAGCAGGGTTTTTTGCACGGACTCCTATCACAAAGAGCAGGGGTTTCTGCACGGACTCCTTTCTCAAAGAGCAGGGGTTTCTGCCCGGAGTCCCATGGAACGCCATGGGTCATATCACAAAGAGCAGGGGTTTCTGCACGGATTCCTATGGAACATCATGGGTTATATCAGAAAGAGCAGGTGTTTCTGCACTGAACCCTATAGAACACCATGGGTCATATCAGGAAGAGCAGGGGTTTCTGCACGGACTCCAATGGAACACCATGGTTGTATCACAAAGAGCAGGGGTTTCTGCACTGACCCCTATGGAACACCGTGGGTCATATCAGAAAAAGCAGGGGTTTCTGCACGGACTCCTGTGGAACAGCATGGGTAATATCAGAAAGAGCAGGGGTTTCAGCACGGACGCCTATTTAACACCATGGGGCATATCAGAAAGAACAGGGATTTCTGCACTGAGTCCTGTGGAACACCATGGGTCAAATTAGAAAGAGCAGGGGTTTCTGCACGTACTCCTATGGAACACAATGGGTCATGCCAGAAAGAGCAGGGGTTTCTGCACGGACCTCTGTGGAACACCATGGGTGATATCAGAAAGAGCATGTGTTTCTGCACGGATCCATATGGAATACCATGTGTCATATCAGAAAGTACAGGGGTTCCGCACGGATTCCTATGGAACACCATGGGACATATCAGAAAGAGCAGGGATTTCAGCACGGACCCCTATGGAACACCATGGGGCATATCAGAAAGAGCAGGGGTGTCTGCATGGACTCACATGGAACACCATGGGTCATATCACAAAGAGCAAAGGTTTCTGCACGGACTCCTGTGGAACACCATAGGTCACATCAGAAAGAGCAGGGGTTTCTGAACGAACTCCTATCACAAAGAGCAGGGCTTTCTGCACTGACCCTATGGAACGCCATGGGTCATATCACAAAGAGCAGGGGTTTCTGCATGGTCTCCCATGGAACAAAATGGGTCATATCACAAAGAGCAGGGGTTTCTGCACTGACCCAAATGGAACACCATGGGTCACATCAGAAAGATCAGGGTTTTCCGCATGTACTCCTATGGAACACCATGGGTCATATCAGAAAGAGTTGGGGTTTCTGCACGGACACCTTTGGAACACCATGGATGACATCAGAAAGAGCAGGGGTTTCTGCACGGACTCCTGTGGAACACCATGGGTGACATCAGAAAGAGCAGGTGTTTCTGCACGGATCCTTATGGAACACCATGTGTCATATCAAAAAGAGCAGGGGTTCTGCACGGACTCCTATGGAACACCATGGGTCATATCAGAAAGAGCAGAGGTTTCTGCACGGACTCCTATCACAAAGAGCAGGGGTTTCTGCACGGACTCCTATCACAAAGAGCAGGGGTTTCTGCACGGACTCCTATCACAAAGAGCAGGGGTTTCTGCACTGAATCCCATGGAACACCATGGGTCATATCACAAAGAGCAGGGGTTTCTGCACTGACCCCTGTGGAACACCGTGGGTCATATCAGAAAGAGCAGGGGTTTCTGCACTGACCCTAATGGAACACCATGGGTCATATCAGAATGAGCAGGGGTTTCTGCACTCTGCACAGACTCCTGTGGAACACCATTGGTCATATCAGAAAGAGCAGGGTTTTTTGCACGGACTCCTATCACAAAGAGCAGGGGTTTCTGCACGGACTCCCATGGAACGCCATGGGTCATATCACAAAGAGCAGGGGTTTCTGCACGGACTCCTATGGAACATCATGGGTCATATCAGAAAGAGCAGGGGTTTCTGCACTGAACCCTATAGAACACCATGGGTCATATCAGGAAGAGCAGGGGTTTCTGCACGGACTCCAATGAAACACCAGAGGTCATATCACAAAAAGCAGGGGTTTCTGCACGGATTCCTAAGGACCACCATGGGTCATATCAGAAAGAGCAGGGATTTCAGCACGGACCCCTATGGAACACCATGGGGCATATCAGAAAGAGCAGGGGTGTCTGCACTGACCTCTATGGAACACCATGAGTCATATCACAAAGCGCAGGGATTTCTGCACGGAGTCCTGTGGAACACAATGGGTCATATCAGAAAGAGCAGGGGTTTCTGCACTGACCCTAATGGAACACCATGGGTCATATCAGGAAGAGCAGGGGTTTCTGCACGGACTCCGATAAAACACCATGGGTCATATCACAAAGAGCAGGGGTTTCTGCACGGACTCCTATCACACAGAGCAGGGGTTTCTGCACAGAATCCCATGGAACACCATGGGTCATATCACAAAGACCAGTGGTTTCTGCACTGACCCCTATGGAACACCGTGGGTCATATCAGAAAGAGCAGGGGTTTCTGCACTGACCCTAAAGGAACACCATGGGTCATATCAGAAAGAGCAGGGGTTTCTGCACTCTGCACAGACTCCTGTGGAACACCATTGGTCATATCAGAAAGGGCAGGGTTTTTTGCACGGACTCCTATCACAAAGAGCAGGGGTTTCTGCACGGACTTCTATCACAAAGTGCACGGGTTTCTGCACTGACTCCCATGGAACACCATAGGTCATATCACAAAGAGCAGGGGTTTCTGCACGGATTCCCATGGAACACCATGGTCGTATCACAAAGAGCAGGGGTTTCTGCACGGACTCCCATGGAGCACAATGGGTCATATCATATAGAGCAGGGATTTCTGCACGGACCCCGATGGAACACCATGGGGCATATCAGAAAGAGCAGGGGTTTCTGCACGGACTCCTTTCTCAAAGAGCAGGGGTTTCTGCACGGACTCCTTTCTCAAAGAGCAGGGGTTTCTGCCCGGAGTCCCATGGAACGCCATGGGTCATATCACAAAGAGCAGTGGTTTCTGCACGGACTCCTATGGAACACCATGGTCGTATCACAAAGAGCAGGGGTTTCTGCACTGACCCCTATGGAACACCGTGGGTCATATCAGAAAAAGCAGGGGTTTCTGCACGGACTCCTGTGGAACAGCATGGGTAATATCAGAAAGAGCAGGGTTTTTTGCACGGACTCCTATCACAAAGAGCAGGGGTTTCTGCACGGACTCCTTTCTCAAAGAGCAGGGGTTTCTGCCCGGAGTCCCATGGAACGCCATGGGTCATATCACAAAGAGCAGTGGTTTCTGCACGGACTCCTATGGAACACCATGGTCGTATCACAAAGAGCAGGGGTTTCTGCACTGACCCTAATGGAACACCATGGGTCATATCAGAAAGAGCAGGGGTTTCTGCACTCTGCACAGACTCCTGTGGAACACCATTGGTCATATCAGAAAGAGCAGGGTTTTTTGCACGGACTCCTATCACAAAGAGCAGGGGTTTCTGCACGGACTCCCATGGAACGCCATGGGTCATATCACAAAGAGCAGGGGTTTCTGCACGGATTCCTATGGAACATCATGGGTTATATCAGAAAGAGCAGGTGTTTCTGCACTGAACCCTATAGAACACCATGGGTCATATCAGGAAGAGCAGGGGTTTCTGCACGGACTCCAATGGAACACCATGGTTGTATCACAAAGAGCAGGGGTTTCTGCACTGACCCCTATGGAACACCGTGGGTCATATCAGAAAAAGCAGGGGTTTCTGCACGGACTCCTGTGGAACAGCATGGGTAATATCAGAAAGAGCAGGGGTTTCAGCACGGACGCCTATTTAACACCATGGGGCATATCAGAAAGAACAGGGATTTCTGCACTGAGTCCTGTGGAACACCATGGGTCAAATTAGAAAGAGCAGGGGTTTCTGCACGTACTCCTATGGAACACAATGGGTCATGCCAGAAAGAGCAGGGGTTTCTGCACGGACCTCTGTGGAACACCATGGGTGATATCAGAAAGAGCATGTGTTTCTGCACGGATCCATATGGAATACCATGTGTCATATCAGAAAGTACAGGGGTTCCGCACGGATTCCTATGGAACACCATGGGACATATCAGAAAGAGCAGGGATTTCAGCACGGACCCCTATGGAACACCATGGGGCATATCAGAAAGAGCAGGGGTGTCTGCATGGACTCACATGGAACACCATGGGTCATATCACAAAGACCAAAGATTTCTGCACGGACTCCTGTGGAACACCATAGGTCA
Source organism: Mobula birostris (assembly GCF_030028105.1). Classification (NCBI taxonomy): domain Eukaryota; kingdom Metazoa; phylum Chordata; class Chondrichthyes; order Myliobatiformes; family Myliobatidae; genus Mobula; species Mobula birostris. Next base: position 69,872 of record NW_027278710.1, on the reverse strand, counting down.
CATCAGAAAGAGCAGGGGTTTCTGAACGAACTCCTATCACAAAGAGCAGGGCTTTCTGCACTGACCCTATGGAACGCCATGGGTCATATCACAAAGAGCAGGGGTTTCTGCATGGTCTCCCATGGAACAAAATGGGTCATATCACAAAGAGCAGGGGTTTCTGCACTGACCCAAATGGAACACCATGGGTCACATCAGAAAGATCAGGGGTTTCCGCATGTACTCCTATGGAACACCATGGGTCATATCAGAAAGAGTTGGGGTTTCTGCACGGACACCTTTGGAACACCATGGGTGACATCAGAAAGAGCAGGTGTTTCTGCACGGATCCTTATGGAACACCATGTGTCATATCAAAAAGAGCAGGGGTTCTGCACGGACTCCTATGGAACACCATGGGTCATATCAGAAAGAGCAGAGGTTTCTCCACGGACTCCTATCAGAAAGAGCAGGGGTTTCTGCACTGACCCCTATGGAACACTATGGGTCATATCAGAAAGAGCAGAGGTATCTGCACGGAACTCTGTGGAGCACCATGGGTGATATCAGAAAGAGCACAGGTGTTTCTGCACGTATCCCAAAGGAACACCATGTGTCATATCAGAAGAAGCAGGGGTTCTGCACGGACTCCTATGGAACACCATGGGTCATATCAGAAAGAGCAGGGGTTTCTGCAAGTACTTCTATGAAATACCATGGATGACATCAGAAAGAGCAGGGGTTTCTGCACGGACTCCTGTGGAACACCATGGGTGACATCAGAAAGAGCAGGTGTTTCTGCACGGATCCTTATGGAACACCATGTGTCATATCAAAAAGAGCAGGGGTTCTGCACGGACTCCTATGGAACACCATGGGTCATATCAGAAAGAGCAGAGGTTTCTGCACGGACTCCTATCACAAAGAGCAGGGGTTTCTGCACGGACTCCTATCACAAAGAGCAGGGGTTTCTGCACTGAATCCCATGGAACACCATGAGTCATATCACAAAGAGCAGGGGTTTCTGCACGGACTTCCATGGAACACCATTGGTCATATCAGAAACAGCAAGGATTTCTGCACAGACTCCTATGGAACACCATGGTCATATCACAAAGAGCACGGGTTTCTGCACTGACCCCTATGGAACACCGTGGGTCATATCAGAAAGAGCAGACTTTTCTGCACTGACCCTAATGGAACACTATGGGTCATATCAGAAAGAGCAGGGTTTTCTGCACTCTGCACAGACTCCTGTGGAACACCATTGGTCATATCAGAAAGAGCAGGGGTTTCTTCCCAGACTCCAATGGAACACCATGGTCGTATCACAAAGAGCAGGTGTTTCTGCACTGACCCCTATGGAACACCGTGGGTTATATCAGAAAGAGCAGGGGTTTCTGCACGGACTCCTGTGGAACACCATGTGTAATATCAGAAAGAGCAGGGGTTTCTGCACGGACGCCTATTTAACACCATGGGGCATATCAGAAAGAACAGGGGTGTCTGAACGGACTCCTGTGGAATACCATGGGTAATATCAGAAAGAGCAGGGCTTTCTGCACGGACTCCCATGGAGCACAATGGGTCATATCACAAAGAGCAGGGATTTCTGCACGGACCCCGATGGAACACCATGGGGCATGTCAGAAAGAGCAGGGGTTTCTGCACGGAGTCCTTTCTCAAAGAGCAGGGGTTTCTGCACGGACTCCTTTCTCAAAGAGCAGGGGTTTCTGCCCGGAGTCCCATGGAATGCCATGGGTCATATCACAAAGAGCAGTGGTTTCTGCACGGACTCCTATGGAACATCATGGGTCATATCAGAAAGAGCAGGGGTTTATGCACTGAACCCTATAGAACACCATGGGTCATATCAGGAAGAGCAGGGGTTTCTGCACGGACTCCAATGGAACACCATGGTCGTTTCACAAAGAGCAGGTGTTTCTGCACTGACCCCTATGGAACACCGTGGGTCATATCAGAAAAAGCAGGGGTTTCTGCACGGACTTCTGTGGAACAGCATGGGTAATATCAGAAAAAGCAGGGGTTTCAGCACGGACGCCTATTTAACACCATGGGGCATATCAGAAAGAGCAGGGGTTTCTGCACGTACTCCTATGGAACACAATGGGTCATATCAGAAAGAGCAGGTGTGTCTGCATGGACTCACATGGAACACCATGCGTCATATCACAAAGAGCAAAGTTTTCTGCACGGACTCCTGTGGAACACCATAGGTCACATCAGAAAGAGCAGGGGTTTCTGAACGAACTCCTATCACAAAGAGCAGGGCTTTCTGCACTGACCCTATGGAACGCCATGGGTCATATCACAAAGAGCAGGGGTTTCTGCATGGTCTCCCATGGAACAAAATGGGTCATATCACAAAGAGCAGGGGTTTCTGCACTGACCCTAATGGAACACCATGGGTCACATCAGAAAGATCAGGGGTTTCCGCATGTACTCCTATGGAACACCATGGGTCATATCAGAAAGAGTTGGGGTTTCTGCACGGACACCTTTGTAACACCATGGGTGATATCAGAAACAGCAGGGGTTTCTGCACGGATCCTTATGGAACACCATGTGTCATATCAAAAAGAGCAGGGGTTCTGCACGGACTCCTATGGAACACCATGGGTCATATCAGAAAGAGCAGAGGTTTCTCCACGGACTCCTATCAGAAAGAGCAGGGGTTTCTGCACTGACCCCTATGGAACAGCGTGGGTCATATCACAAAGAGCAGGGGTTTCTGCACTGAACCCTATGGAACACTATGGGTCATATCAGAAAGAGCAGAGGTATCTGCACGGCCCGTATGGAACACCATGGGTCATATCAGAAGAAGCAGGGGTTCTGCACGGACTCCTATGCAACACCATGGGTCATATCAGAAAGAGCAGGGGTTTCTGCAAGTACTTCTATGAAATACCATGGATGACATCAGAAAGAGCAGGGGTTTCTGCACGGACTCCTGTGGAACACCATGGGTCACATCACAAAGAGCAGAGGTTTCTGCAAGGACTCCTATCACAAAGAGCAGGGGTTTCTGCACTGAATCCCATGGAACACCATGGGTCATATCACAAAGAGCAGGGGTTTCTGCACGGACTTCCATGGAACACCATGGGTCATATCAGAAACAGCAAGGATTTCTGCACAGACTCCTATGGAACACCATGGTCATATCACAAAGAGCACGGGTTTCTGCACTGACCACTATGGAACACCGTGGGTCATATCAGAAAGGGCAGAGTTTTCTGCTCTGACCCTAATGGAACACTATGGGTCATATCAGAAAGAGCAGGGGTTTCTGCACTCTGCACAGACTCCTGTGGAACACCATTGGTCATATCAGAAAGAGCAGGGTTTTTTGCACGGACTCCTATCACAAAGAACAGGGGTTTCTGCACGGACTTCTATCACAAAGAGCAGGGGTTTCTGCACGGACTTCCATGGATCACCATGGGTCATATCAGAAAGAGCAAGGATTTCTGCACAGACTCCTATGGAACACCATGGTCATATCACAAAGACCAGGGGTTTCTGCACTGACCCCTATGGAACACCGTGGGTCATATCAGAAAGAGCAGGGGTTTCTGCACTGACCCTAATGGAACACCATGGGTCATATCAGAAAGAGCAGGGGTTTCTGCACTCTGCACAGACTCCTCTGGAACACCATTGGTCATATCAGAAAGGGCAGGGTTTTTTGCACGGACTCCTATCACAAAGAGCAGGGGTTTCTGCACGGACTTCTATCACAAAGAGCAGGGGTTTCTGCACTGACTCCCATGGAACACCACAGGTCATATCACAAAGAGCAGGGGTTTCTGCATGGATTCCCATGGAACACCATGGGTCATATCACAAAGAGCAGGGGTTTCTTCCCAGACTCCAATGGAACACCATGGTCGTATCACAAAGAGCAGGTGTTTCTGCACTGACCCCTATGGAACACCGTGGGTTATATCAGAAAGAGCAGGGGTTTCTGCATGGACTCCTGTGGAACACCATGTGTAATATCAGAAAGAGCAGGGGTTTCTGCATGGACTCCCATGGAGCACAATGGGTCATATCACAAAGAGCAGGGATTTCTGCACGGACCCCGATGGAACACCATGGGGCATATCAGAAAGAGCAGGGGTTTCTGCACGGAGTCCTTTCTCAAAGAGCAGGGGTTTCTGCACGGACTCATTCTCAAAGAGCAGGGGTTTCTGCCCGGAGTCCCATGGAACGCCATGGGTCATATCACAAAGAGCAGTGGTTTCTGCACGGACTCCTATGGAACATCATGGGTCATATCAGAAAGAGCAGGGGTTTCTGCACTGAACCCTATAGAACACCATGGGTCATATCAGGAAGAGCAGGGGTTTCTGCACGGACTCCAATGGAACACCATGGTCGTATCACAAAGAGCAGGGGTTTCTGCACTGACCCCTATGGAACACCGTGGTCATATCAGAAAAAGCAGGGGTTTCTGCACGGACTCCTGTGGAACAGCATGGGTAATATCAGAAAGAGCAGGGGTTTCAGCACGGACGCCTATTTAACACCATGGGGCATCTCAGAAAGAACAGGGATTTCTGCACGGAGTCCTGTGGAACACCATGGGTCACATTAGAAAGAGCAGGGGTTTCTGCACGTACTCCTATGGAACACAATGGGTCATGTCAGAAAGAGCAGGGGTTTCTGCACGGACCTCTGTGGAACACCATGGGTGATATCAGAAAGAGCATGTGTTTCTGCACGGATCCATATGGAATACCATGTGTCATATCAGAAAGTACAGGGGTTTCTGCACTGAACCCTATGGAACACTATGGGTCATATCAGAAAGAGCAGAGGTATCTGCACGGCCCGTATGGAACACCATGGGTCATATCAGAAAGAGCAAGGGTTTCTGCACGGAACTCTGTGGAGCACCATGGGTGATATCAGAAAGAGCACAGGTGTTTCTGCAGGTATCCCTAAGGAACACGATGTGTCATATCAGAAGAAGCAGGGGTTCTGCACGGACTCCTATGGAACACCATGGGTCATATCAGAAAGAGCAGGTGTTTCTGCAAGTACTTCTATGAAATACCATGGATGACATCAGAAAGAGCAGGGGTTTCTGCACGGACTCCTGTGGAACACCATGGGTCACATCAGAAAGAGCAGAGGTTTCTGCACGGACTCCTATCACAAAGAGCAGGGGTTTCTGCACTGAATCCCATGGAACACCATGGGTCATATCACAAAGAGCAGGGGTTTCTGCACGGACTTCCATGGAACACCATGGGTCATATCAGAAACAGCAAGGATTTCTGCACAGACTTCTATGGAACACCATGGTCATATCACAAAGAGCACGGGTTTCTGCACTGACCCCTATGGAACACCGTGGGTCATATCAGAGAGAGCAGAGTTTTCTGCACTGACCATAATGGAACACTATGGGTCATATCAGAAAGAGCAGGGGTTTCTGCACTCTGCACAGACTCCTGTGGAACACCATTGGTCATATCAGAAAGAGCAGGGGTTTCTGCACAGACTCCTGTGGAACACCATTGCTCATATCAGAAAGAGCAGGGTTTTTTGCAAGGACTCCTATCACAAAGAGCAGGGGTTTCTGCACGGACTTCTATCACAAAGAGCAGGGGTTTCTGTACTGACTCCCATGGAACACCATAGGTCATATCACAAAGAGCTGGGGTTTCTGCACGGATTCCCATGGAACACCATGGGTCATATCACAAATAGCAGGGGTTTCTTCACAGACTCCAATGGAACACCATGGTCGTATCACAAAGAAAAAGGGTTTCTGCACTGACCAATATGGAACACCGTGGGTCATATCAGAAAGAGCAGGGGTTTCTGCACGGACGCCTATTTAACACCATGGGTCATATCAGAAAGAATAGGGGTGTCTGCACGGACTCCTGTGGAATACCATGGGTAATATCAGAAAGAGCAGGGGTTTCTGCACGGACTCCCATGGAACACAATGGGTCATATCACAAAGAGCAGGGGTTTTGGCACGGACTCCTATGGAACATCATGGGTCATATCAGAAAGAGCAGGAGATTCTGCACGGACTCCTGTGGAACACCATGGGTCACATCAGAAAGAGCAGGGGTTTCTGCACGGATTTCTATGTAACACCATGGGTCATATCAGAAAGAGAAGGTGTTTCTGCACGGACTCCTATCACAAAGAGCAGGGGTTTCTGCACTGAATCCCATGGAACACCATGGGTCATATCACAAAGAGCAGGGGTTTCTGCACTGACCACTATGGAACACCGTGGGTCATATCAGAAAGCGCAGGGGTTTCTGCACTGTCCCGAATGGAACACCATGGGTCATATCAGAAAGAGCAGGGGTTTCTGCACTCTGCACAGACTCCTGTGGAACACCATTGGTCATATCAGAAAGAGCAGGGTTTTTTGCACGGACTCTTATCACAAAGAGCAGGGGTTTCTGCACGGACTCCCATGGAACGCCATGGGTCATATCACAAAGAGCAGGGGTTTCTGCACGGACTCCTATGGAACATCATGGGTCATATCAGAAAGAGCAGGGGTTTCTGCACGGAGTCCTTTCTCAAAGAGCAGGGGTTTCTGCACGGACTCATTTCTCAAAGAGCAGGGTTTTCTGCCCGGAGTCCCATGGAACGCCATGGGTCATATCACAAAGAGCAGTGGTTTCTGCACGGACTCCTATGGAACATCATGGGTCATATCAGAAAGAGCAGGGGTTTCTGCACTGAACCCTATAGAACACCATGGGTCATATCAGGAAGAGCAGGGGTTTCTGCACGGACTCCAATGGAACACCATGGTCGTATCACAAAGAGCAGGGGTTTCTGCACTGACCCCTATGGAACACCGTGGGTCATATCAGAAAAAGCAGGGGTTTCTGCACGGACTCCTGTGGAACAGCATGGGTAATATCAGAAAGAGCAGGGGTTTCAGCACGGACGCCTATTTAACACCATGGGGCATCTCAGAAAGAACAGGGATTTCTGCACGGAGTCCTGTGGAACACCATGGGTCACATTAGAAAGAGCAGGGGTTTCTGCACGTACTCCTATGGAACACAATGGGTCATGTCAGAAAGAGCAGGGGTTTCTGCACGGACCTCTGTGGAACACCATGGGTGATATCAGAAAGAGCATGTGTTTCTGCACGGATCCATATGGAATACCATGTGTCATATCAGAAAGTACAGGGGTTTCTGCACTGAACCCTATGGAACACTATGGGTCATATCAGAAAGAGCAGAGGTATCTGCACGGCCCGTATGGAACACCATGGGTCATATCAGAAAGAGCAAGGGTTTCTGCACGGAACTCTGTGCAGCACCATGGGTGATATCAGAAAGAGCACAGGTGTTTCTGCAGGTATCCCTAAGGAACACGATGTGTCATATCAGAAGAAGCAGGGGTTCTGCACGGACTCCTATGGAACACCATGGGTCATATCAGAAAGAGCAGGTGTTTCTGCAAGTACTTCTATGAAATACCATGGATGACATCAGAAAGAGCAGGGGTTTCTGCACGGACTCCTGTGGAACACCATGGGTCACATCAGAAAGAGCAGAGGTTTCTGCACGGACTCCTATCACAAAGAGCAGGGGTTTCTGCACTGAATCCCATGGAACACCATGGGTCATATCACAAAGAGCAGGGGTTTCTGCACGGACTTCCATGGAACACCATGGGTCATATCAGAAACAGCAAGGATTTCTGCACAGACTTCTATGGAACACCATGGTCATATCACAAAGAGCACGGGTTTCTGCACTGACCCCTATGGAACACCGTGGGTCATATCAGAGAGAGCAGAGTTTTCTGCACTGACCATAATGGAACACTATGGGTCATATCAGAAAGAGCAGGGGTTTCTGCACTCTGCACAGACTCCTGTGGAACACCATTGGTCATATCAGAAAGAGCAGGGGTTTCTGCACAGACTCCTGTGGAACACCATTGCTCATATCAGAAAGAGCAGGGTTTTTTGCAAGGACTCCTATCACAAAGAGCAGGGGTTTCTGCACGGACTTCTATCACAAAGAGCAGGGGTTTCTGTACTGACTCCCATGGAACACCATAGGTCATATCACAAAGAGCTGGGGTTTCTGCACGGATTCCCATGGAACACCATGGGTCATATCACAAATAGCAGGGGTTTCTTCACAGACTCCAATGGAACACCATGGTCGTATCACAAAGAAAAAGGGTTTCTGCACTGACCAATATGGAACACCGTGGGTCATATCAGAAAGAGCAGGGGTTTCTGCACGGACGCCTATTTAACACCATGGGTCATATCAGAAAGAACAGGGGTGTCTGCACGGACTCCTGTGGAATACCATGGGTAATATCAGAAAGAGCAGGGGTTTCTGCACGGACTCCCATGGAACACAATGGGTCATATCACAAAGAGCAGGGGTTTTGGCACGGACTCCTATGGAACATCATGGGTCATATCAGAAAGAGCAGGAGATTCTGCACGGACTCCTGTGGAACACCATGGGTCACATCAGAAAGAGCAGAGGTTTCTGCACGTACTTCTATGAAACACCATGGGTGACATCAGAAAGAGCAGGAGTTTCTGCACGGACTCGCATGGAACACCATGGGCCATAGGAGAAAGAGCAGGGGTTTCTGCACGGATTTCTATGTAACACCATGGGTCATATCAGAAAGAGAAGGTGTTTCTGCACGGACTCCTATCACAAAGAGCAGGGGTTTCTGCACTGAATCCCATGGAACACCATGGGTCATATCACAAAGAGCAGGGGTTTCTGCACTGACCACTATGGAACACCGTGGGTCATATCAGAAAGCGCAGGGGTTTCTGCACTGTCCCGAATGGAACACCATGGGTCATATCAGAAAGAGCAGGGGTTTCTGCACTCTGCACAGACTCCTGTGGAACACCATTGGTCATATCAGAAAGAGCAGGGTTTTTTGCACGGACTCCTATCACAAAGAGCAGGGGTTTCTGCACGGACTCCCATGGAACGCCATGGGTCATATCACAAAGAGCAGGGGTTTCTGCACGGACTCCTATGGAACATCATGGGTCATATCAGAAAGAGCAGGGGTTTCTGCACTGAACCCTATAGAACACCATGGGTCATATCAGAAAGAGCAGGGGTTCTGCACGGATTCCTATGGAACACCATGGGTCATATCAGAAAGAGCAGGGATTTCAGCACGGACCCCTACGGAACACCATGGGTCATATCACAAAGAGCAGGGGTTTCTGCACGGACCCCTATAGAACACCATGGGTGATATCAGAAAGAGCAGGGGTTTCTGCACGGATCCCTATGGAACACCATGTATCATATCAGAAAGAGCTGGGGTTCTGCACGGACTCCTATGGAACACCATGGTCATATCAGAAAGAGCAGGGGTTTCTGCACGGACTCCTATCACAAAGAGCACGGGTTTCTGCACTGACCCCTACGGAACAGCGTGGGTCATATCACAAAGAGCTGGGGTTTCTGCACTGAACCCTATGGAACACCAAGGGTCATATCAGAAAGAGCAGAGGTATCTGCACGGCCCCTATGGAACACCATGGGTCATATCACAAAGAGCAGGGGTTTCTGCACTAAACCTTATCGAACACCAAGGGTCATATCAGAAAGAGCAGGGGTTTCTGCACGGACCACTGTGGAGCACCATGGGTGATATCAGAAAGAGCACAGGTGTTTCTGCACGTATCCCTAAGGAACACCATGTGTCATATCAGAAAGAGCAGGGGTTTCTGAACGGACTCCTATCACAAAGAGCAGGGGTTTCTGCACTGACCCCTATGGAACAGCATGGGTCATATCACAAAGATCAGGGCTTTCAGCATGGACTCCCATGGAACACAATGGGTCATATCACAAAGAGCAGGGGTTTCTGCACTGACCCCTATGGAACACCATGGGTCATATCAGAAAGAGCTGGGGTATCTGCACTGACCCCTATGAAACAGCATGGGTCATATCACAAAGAGCAGGGGTTTCTGCACTGACTCCCATGGAACGCCATGGGTCATATCACAAAGAGCAGGGGTTTCTGCACGGACTCCTATGGAACATCATGGGTCATATCAGAAAGAGCAGGAGTTTCTGCACGGACTCCTGTGGAACACCATGGGTCACATCAGAAAGAGCAGAGGTTTCTGCACGTACTTCTATGAAACACCATGGGTGACATCAGAAAGAGCAGGGGTTTCTGCACGGACTCGCATGGAACACCATGGGTGATATGAGAAAGAGCAGGGGTTTCTGCACGGATTTTTATGTAACAGCATGGGTCATATCAGAAAGAGCAGGGGTTTCTGCACTGACCCTAATGGAACACCATGGGTCATATCAGAAAGAGCAGGGGTTTCTGCACTGACCCTAATGGAACACCATGTGTCATATCAGAAAGAGCAGGGGTTTCTGCACGGACTCCTATGGAACATCATGGGTCATATCAGAAAGAGAAGGGGTTTCTGCACTGACCCTAATGGAACACCATGGGTCATATCAGAATGAGCAGGGGTTTCTGCACTCTGCATAGACTCCTGTGGAACACCATTGGTCATATCAGAAAGAGCAGGGTTTTTTGCACGGACTCCTATCACAAAGAGCAGGGGTTTCTGCACGGACTCCCATGGAACGCCATGGGTCATATCACAAAGAGCAGGGGTTTCTGCACGGACTCCTATGGAACATCATGGGTCATATCAGAAAGAGCAGGGGTTTCTGCACTGAAACCCTATAGAACACCATGGGTCATATCAGGAAGAGCAGGGGTTTCTGCACGGACTCCGATGAAACACCAGAGGTCATATCACAAAAAGCAGGGGTTTCTGCACGGATTCCTAAGGACCACCATGGGTCATATCAGAAACAGCAGGGATTTCAGCACGGACCCCTATGGAACACCATGGGGCATATCAGAAAGAGCAGGGGTGTCTGCACTGACCTCTATGGAACACCATGAGTCATATCACAAAGCGCAGGGATTTCTGCACGGAGTCCTGTGGAACATCATGGGTCATATCAGAAAGAGCAGGGGTTTCTGCACTGACCCTAATGGAACACCATGGGTCATATCAGAAAGAGCAGGGGTTTCTGCACGGACTCCTATGGAACATCATGTGTCATATCAGAAAGAGCAGGAGTTTCTGCACGGACTCCTGTGGAACACCATGGGTCACATCAGAAAGAGCAGAGGTTTCTGCACGTACTTCTATGAAACACCATGGGTGACATCAGAAAGAGCAGGGGTTTCTGCACGGACTCGCATGGAACAACATGGGTCAGATGAGAAAGAGCAGGGGTTTCTGCACGGATTTTTATGTAACAGCATGGGTCATATCAGAAAGAGAAGGTGTTTCTGCACGGACTTCTATGGAACACCATGGGTCATATCAGAAATAGCAGGGGTTTCTGCATGGACCCCTATGGAACACCATGGGTCATAACAGAAAGAGCAGGGGTTTCTGCATGGACTCCTATCACAAAGAGCAGGGGTTTCTGCACAGACTCCTATGGAACACCATGATCATATCACAAAGAGCAGGGGTTTCTGCACAGATTCCTGTGGAACACCATGGGTCATATCAGAAAGAGCAGGGGTTTCTGCACGGACTCCTATCACAAAGAGCAGGGGTTTCTGCACGGACTCCTATCACACAGAGCAGGGGTTTCTGCTCAGAATCCCATGGAACACCATGGGTCATATCACAAAGAGCAGGGGTTTCTGCACGGACTTCCATGGATCACCATGGTCATATCAGAAAGAGCAAGGATTTCTGCACAGACTCCTATGGAACACCATGGTCATATCACAAAGACCAGGGGTTTCTGCACTGACACCTATGGAACACCGTGGGTCATATCAGAAAGAGCAGGGGTTTCTGCACTGACCGTAATGGAACACCATGGGTCATATCAGAAAGAGCAGGGGTTTCTGCACTCTGCACAGACTCCTCTGGAACACCATTGCTCATATGAGAAAGGGCAGGGTTTTTTGCACGGACTCCTATCACAAAGAGCAGGGGTTTCTGCACGGACCTCTATCACAAAGAGCAGGGGTTTCTGCACGGACGCCTATTTAACACCATGGGGCATATCAGAAAGAACAGGGGTGTCTGAACGGACTCCTGTGGAATACCATGGGTAATATCAGAAAGAGCAGGGGTTTCTGCACGGACTCCCATGGAGCACAATGGGTCATATCACAAAGAGCAGGGATTTCTGCACGGACCCCGATGGAACACCATGGGGCATATCAGAAACAGCAGGGGTTTCTGCACGGACTCCTTTCTGAAAGAGCAGGGGTTTCTGCACGGACTCCTTTCTCAAAGAGCAGGGGTTTCTGCCCGGAGTCCCATGGAACGCGATGGGTCATATCACACAGAGCAGTGCTTTCTGCACGGACTCCTATGGAACATCATAGGTCATATCAGAAAGAGCAGGGGTTTCTGCACTGACCCTAATGGAACACCATGGGTCATATCAGAATGAGCAGGGGTTTCTGCACTCTGCACAGACTCCTGTGGAACACCATTGGTCATATCAGAAAGAGCAGGGTTTTTTGCACGGACTCCTATCACAAAGAGCAGGGGTTTCTGCACGGACTCCCATGGAACGCCATGGGTCATATCACAAAGAGCAGGGGTTTCTGCACGGACTCCCATGGAACGCCATGGGTCATATCAGAAAGAGCAGGGGTTTCTGCACGGACTCCTATGGAACATCATGGGTCATATCAGAAAGAGCAGGGGTTTCTGCACTGAAACCTATAGAACACCATGGGTCATATCAGGAAGAGCAGGGGTTTCTGCACGGACTCCGATGAAACACCAGAGGTCATATCACAAAAAGCAGGGGTTTCTGCACGGATTCCTAAGGACCACCATGGGTCATATCAGAAAGAGCAGGGATTTCAGCACGGACCCCTATGGAACACCATGGGGCATATCAGAAAGAGCAGGGGTGTCTGCACTGACCTCTATGGAACACCATGAGTCATATCACAAAGAGCAGGGATTTCTGCACGGAGTCCTGTGGAACACCATGGGTCATATCACAAAGAGCAGGGGTTTCTGCACTGACCCTAATGGAACACCATGGGTCATATCAGAAAGAGCAGGGGTTTCTGCACTGACCCTAATGGAACACCATGGGTCATATCAGAAAGAGCAGGGGTTTCTGCACTCTGCACAGACTCCTGTGGAACACCATTGGTCATATCAGAAAGAGCAGGGTTTTTTGCACGGACTCCTATCACAAAGAGCAGGGGTTTCTGCACGGACTCCCATGGAACGCCATGGGTCATATCACAAAGAGCAGGGGTTTCTGCACGGACTCCTATGGAACATCATGGGTTATATCAGAAAGAGCAGGTGTTTCTGCACTGAACCCTATAGAACACCATGGGTCATATCAGGAAGAGCAGGGGTTTCCGCATGTACTCCTATGGAACACCATGGGTCATATCAGAAAGAGTTGGGGTTTCTGCACGGACACCTTTGGAACACCATGGGTGATATCAGAAAGAGCAGGGGTTTCTGCACGGATTCCCATGGAACACCATGGGTCATATCACAAATAGCAGGGGTTTCTTCACAGACTCCAATGGAACACCATGGTCGTATCACAAAGAAAAGGGGTTTCTGCACTGACCAATATGGAACACCGTGGGTCATATCAGAAAGAGCAGGGGTTTCTGCACGGACGCCTATTTAACACCATGGGTCATATCAGAAAGAACAGGGGTGTCTGCACGGACTCCTGTGGAATACCATGGGTAATATCAGAAAGAGCAGGGGTTTCTGCACGGACTCCCATGGAACACAATGGGTCATATCACAAAGAGCAGGGGTTTCGGCACGGACTCCTATGGAACATCATGGGTCATATCAGAAAGAGCAGGAGTTTCTGCCCGGACTCCAGTGGAACACCATGGGTCACATCAGAAAGAGCAGAGGTTTCTGCACGTACTTCTATGAAACACCATGGGTGACATCAGAAAGAGCAGGAGTTTCTGCACGGACTCGCATGGAACACCATGGGCCATAGGAGAAAGAGCAGGGGTTTCTGCACGGATTTCTATGTAACACCATGGGTCATATCAGAAAGAGAAGGTGTTTCTGCACGGACTCCTATCACAAAGAGCAGGGGTTTCTGCACTGAATCCCATGGAACACCATGGGTCATATCACAAAGAGCAGGGGTTTCTGCACTGACCACTATGGAACACCGTGGGTCATATCAGAAAGCGCAGGGGTTTCTGCACTGTCCCGAATGGAACACCATGGGTCATATCAGAAAGAGCAGGGGTTTCTGCACTCTGCACAGACTCCTGTGGAACACCATTGGTCATATCAGAAAGAGCAGGGTTTTTTGCACGGACTCCTATCACAAAGAGCAGGGGTTTCTGCACGGACTCCCATGGAACGCCATGGGTCATATCAGAAAGAGCAGGGGTTCTGCACGGATTCCTATGGAACACCATGGGTCATATCAGAAAGAGCAGGGATTTCAGCACGGACCCCTACGGAACACCATGGGTCATATCACAAAGAGCAGGGGTTTCTGCACGGACCCCTATAGAACACCATGGGTGATATCAGAAAGAGCAGGGGTTTCTGCACGGATCCCTATGGAACACCATGTATCATATCAGAAAGAGCTGGGGTTCTGCACGGACTCCTATGGAACACCATGGTCATATCAGAAAGAGCAGGGGTTTCTGCACGGACTCCTATCACAAAGAGCACGGGTTTCTGCACTGACCCCTACGGAACAGCGTGGGTCATATCACAAAGAGCTGGGGTTTCTGCACTGAACCCTATGGAACACCAAGGGTCATATCAGAAAGAGCAGAGGTATCTGCACGGCCCCTATGGAACACCATGGGTCATATCACAAAGAGCAGGGGTTTCTGCACTAAACCTTATCGAACACCAAGGGTCATATCAGAAAGAGCAGGGGTTTCTGCACGGACCACTGGGGAGCACCATGGGTGATATCAGAAAGAGCACAGGTGTTTCTGCACGTATCCCTAAGGAACACCATGTGTCATATCAGAAAGAGCAGGGGTTTCTGAACGGACTCCTATCACAAAGAGCAGGGGTTTCTGCACTGACCCCTATGGAACAGCATGGGTCATATCACAAAGATCAGGGCTTTCAGCATGGACTCCCATGGAACACAATGGGTCATATCACAAAGAGCAGGGGTTTCTGCACTGACCCCTATGGAACACCATGGGTCATATCAGAAAGAGCTGGGGTATCTGCACTGACCCCTATGAAACAGCATGGGTCATATCACAAAGAGCAGGGGTTTCTGCACTGACTCCCATGGAACGCCATGGGTCATATCACAAAGAGCAGGGGTTTCTGCACGGACTCCTATGGAACATCATGGGTCATATCAGAAAGAGCAGGAGTTTCTGCACGGACTCCTGTGGAACACCATGGGTCACATCAGAAAGAGCAGAGGTTTCTGCACGTACTTCTATGAAACACCATGGGTGACATCAGAAAGAGCAGGGGTTTCTGCACGGACTCGCATGGAACACCATGGGTGATATGAGAAAGAGCAGGGGTTTCTGCACGGATTTTTATGTAACAGCATGGGTCATATCAGAAAGAGCAGGGGTTTCTGCACTGACCCTAATGGAACACCATGGGTCATATCAGAAAGAGCAGGGGTTTCTGCACTGACCCTAATGGAACACCATGTGTCATATCAGAAAGAGCAGGGGTTTCTGCACGGACTCCTATGGAACATCATGGGTCATATCAGAAAGAGAAGGGGTTTCTGCACTGACCCTAATGGAACACCATGGGTCATATCAGAATGAGCAGGGGTTTCTGCACTCTGCATAGACTCCTGTGGAACACCATTGGTCATATCAGAAAGAGCAGGGTTTTTTGCACGGACTCCTATCACAAAGAGCAGGGGTTTCTGCACGGACTCCCATGGAACGCCATGGGTCATATCACAAAGAGCAGGGGTTTCTGCACGGACTCCTATGGAACATCATGGGTCATATCAGAAAGAGCAGGGGTTTCTGCACTGAAACCCTATAGAACACCATGGGTCATATCAGGAAGAGCAGGGGTTTCTGCACGGACTCCGATGAAACACCAGAGGTCATATCACAAAAAGCAGGGGTTTCTGCACGGATTCCTAAGGACCACCATGGGTCATATCAGAAACAGCAGGGATTTCAGCACGGACCCCTATGGAACACCATGGGGCATATCAGAAAGAGCAGGGGTGTCTGCACTGACCTCTATGGAACACCATGAGTCATATCACAAAGCGCAGGGATTTCTGCACGGAGTCCTGTGGAACATCATGGGTCATATCAGAAAGAGCAGGGGTTTCTGCACTGACCCTAATGGAACACCATGGGTCATATCAGAAAGAGCAGGGGTTTCTGCACGGACTCCTATGGAACATCATGTGTCATATCAGAAAGAGCAGGAGTTTCTGCACGGACTCCTGTGGAACACCATGGGTCACATCAGAAAGAGCAGAGGTTTCTGCACGTACTTCTATGAAACACCATGGGTGACATCAGAAAGAGCAGGGGTTTCTGCACGGACTCGCATGGAACAACATGGGTCAGATGAGAAAGAGCAGGGGTTTCTGCACGGATTTTTATGTAACAGCATGGGTCATATCAGAAAGAGAAGGTGTTTCTGCACGGACTTCTATGGAACACCATGGGTCATATCAGAAATAGCAGGGGTTTCTGCATGGACCCCTATGGAACACCATGGGTCATAACAGAAAGAGCAGGGGTTTCTGCATGGACTCCTATCACAAAGAGCAGGGGTTTCTGCACAGACTCCTATGGAACACCATGATCATATCACAAAGAGCAGGGGTTTCTGCACAGATTCCTGTGGAACACCATGGGTCATATCAGAAAGAGCAGGGGTTTCTGCACGGACTCCTATCACAAAGAGCAGGGGTTTCTGCACGGACTCCTATCACACAGAGCAGGGGTTTCTGCTCAGAATCCCATGGAACACCATGGGTCATATCACAAAGAGCAGGGGTTTCTGCACGGACTTCCATGGATCACCATGGTCATATCAGAAAGAGCAAGGATTTCTGCACAGACTCCTATGGAACACCATGGTCATATCACAAAGACCAGGGGTTTCTGCACTGACACCTATGGAACACCGTGGGTCATATCAGAAAGAGCAGGGGTTTCTGCACTGACCGTAATGGAACACCATGGGTCATATCAGAAAGAGCAGGGGTTTCTGCACTCTGCACAGACTCCTCTGGAACACCATTGCTCATATGAGAAAGGGCAGGGTTTTTTGCACGGACTCCTATCACAAAGAGCAGGGGTTTCTGCACGGACCTCTATCACAAAGAGCAGGGGTTTCTGCACGGACGCCTATTTAACACCATGGGGCATATCAGAAAGAACAGGGGTGTCTGAACGGACTCCTGTGGAATACCATGGGTAATATCAGAAAGAGCAGGGGTTTCTGCACGGACTCCCATGGAGCACAATGGGTCATATCACAAAGAGCAGGGATTTCTGCACGGACCCCAATGGAACACCATGGGGCATATCAGAAACAGCAGGGGTTTCTGCACGGACTCCTTTCTGAAAGAGCAGGGGTTTCTGCACGGACTCCTTTCTCAAAGAGCAGGGGTTTCTGCCCGGAGTCCCATGGAACGCGATGGGTCATATCACACAGAGCAGTGCTTTCTGCACGGACTCCTATGGAACATCATAGGTCATATCAGAAAGAGCAGGGGTTTCTGCACTGACCCTAATGGAACACCATGGGTCATATCAGAATGAGCAGGGGTTTCTGCACTCTGCACAGACTCCTGTGGAACACCATTGGTCATATCAGAAAGAGCAGGGTTTTTTGCACGGACTCCTATCACAAAGAGCAGGGGTTTCTGCACGGACTCCCATGGAACGCCATGGGTCATATCACAAAGAGCAGGGGTTTCTGCACGGACTCCCATGGAACGCCATGGGTCATATCAGAAAGAGCAGGGGTTTCTGCACGGACTCCTATGGAACATCATGGGTCATATCAGAAAGAGCAGGGGTTTCTGCACTGAAACCTATAGAACACCATGGGTCATATCAGGAAGAGCAGGGGTTTCTGCACGGACTCCGATGAAACACCAGAGGTCATATCACAAAAAGCAGGGGTTTCTGCACGGATTCCTAAGGACCACCATGGGTCATATCAGAAAGAGCAGGGATTTCAGCACGGACCCCTATGGAACACCATGGGGCATATCAGAAAGAGCAGGGGTGTCTGCACTGACCTCTATGGAACACCATGAGTCATATCACAAAGAGCAGGGATTTCTGCACGGAGTCCTGTGGAACACCATGGGTCATATCACAAAGAGCAGGGGTTTCTGCACTGACCCTAATGGAACACCATGGGTCATATCAGAAAGAGCAGGGGTTTCTGCACTGACCCTAATGGAACACCATGGGTCATATCAGAAAGAGCAGGGGTTTCTGCACTCTGCACAGACTCCTGTGGAACACCATTGGTCATATCAGAAAGAGCAGGGTTTTTTGCACGGACTCCTATCACAAAGAGCAGGGGTTTCTGCACGGACTCCCATGGAACGCCATGGGTCATATCACAAAGAGCAGGGGTTTCTGCACGGACTCCTATGGAACATCATGGGTTATATCAGAAAGAGCAGGTGTTTCTGCACTGAACCCTATAGAACACCATGGGTCATATCAGGAAGAGCAGGGGTTTCCGCATGTACTCCTATGGAACACCATGGGTCATATCAGAAAGAGTTGGGGTTTCTGCACGGACACCTTTGGAACACCATGGGTGATATCAGAAAGAGCAGGGGTTTCTGCACGGATTCCCATGGAACACCATGGGTCATATCACAAATAGCAGGGGTTTCTTCACAGACTCCAATGGAACACCATGGTCGTATCACAAAGAAAAGGGGTTTCTGCACTGACCAATATGGAACACCGTGGGTCATATCAGAAAGAGCAGGGGTTTCTGCACGGACGCCTATTTAACACCATGGGTCATATCAGAAAGAACAGGGGTGTCTGCACGGACTCCTGTGGAATACCATGGGTAATATCAGAAAGAGCAGGGGTTTCTGCACGGACTCCCATGGAACACAATGGGTCATATCACAAAGAGCAGGGGTTTCGGCACGGACTCCTATGGAACATCATGGGTCATATCAGAAAGAGCAGGAGTTTCTGCCCGGACTCCAGTGGAACACCATGGGTCACATCAGAAAGAGCAGAGGTTCCTGCACGTACTACTATGAAACACCATGGGTGACATCAGAAAGAGCAGGGGTTTCTGCACGGACTCGCATGGAACACCATGGGTCATATGAGAAAGAGCAGGGGTTTCTGCACGGATTTCTATACAACACCATGGGTCATATCAGAAAGAGAAGGTGTTTCTGCACGGACTTCTATGGAACACCATAGGTCATATCAGAAAGAGCAGGGATTTGTGCATGGACTCCTGTGCAACACCATGGGTCATATCACGAAGAGCAGGGGTTTCTGCATGGACCCCTATGGAACACCGTGGGTCATATCAGAAAGAGCAGGGGTTTCTGCACTGACCCTAATGGAACACCATGGGTCATATAAGAATGAGCAGGGGTTTCTGCACTCTGCACAGACTCCTGTGGAACACCATTGGTCATATCAGAAAGAGCAGGGTTTTTTGCACGGACTCCTATCACAAAGAACAGGGGTTTCTGCACGGACTTCTATCACAAAGAGCAGGGGTTTCTGCACGGACTTCCATGGATCACCATGGGTCATATCAGAAAGAGCAAGGATTTCTGCACAGACTCCTATGGAACACCATGGTCATATCACAAAGACCAGGGGTTTCTGCACTGACCCTTATGGAACACCGTGGGTCATATCAGAAAGAGCAGGGGTTTCTGCACTGACCCTAATGGAACACCATGGGTCATATCAGAAAGAGCAGGGGTTTCTGCACTCTGCACAGACTCCTCTGGAACACCATTGGTCATATCAGAAAGGGCAGGGTTTTTTGCACGGACTCCTATTACAAAGAGCAGGGGTTTCTGCACGGACTTCTATCACAAAGAGCAGGGGTTTCTGCACTGACTCCCATGGAACACCATAGGTCATATCACAAAGAGCAGGGGTTTCTGCATGGATTCCCATGGAACACCATGGGTCATATCACAAAGAGCAGGGGTTTCTTCCCAGACTCCAATGGAACACCATGGTCGTATCACAAAGAGCAGGTGTATCTGCACTGACCCCTATGGAACACCGTGGGTTATATCAGAAAGAGCAGGGGTTTCTGCATGGACTCCTGTGGAACACCATGTGTAATATCAGAAAGAGCAGGGGTTTCTGCATGGACTCCCATGGAGCACAATCGGTCATATCACAAAGAGCAGGGATTTCTGCACGGACCCCGATGGAACACCATGGGGCATATCAGAAAGAGCAGGGGTTTCTGCACGGAGTCCTTTCTCAAAGAGCAGGGGTTTCTGCACGGACTCATTTCTCAAAGAGCAGGGGTTTCTGCCCGGAGTCCCATGGAACGCCATGGGTCATATCACAAAGAGCAGTGGTTTCTGCACGGACTCCTATGGAACATCATGGGTCATATCAGGAAGAGCAGGGGTTTCTGCACGGACTCCAATGGAACACCATGGTCGTATCACAAAGAGCAGGGGTTTCTGCACTGACCCCTATGGAACACCGTGGGTCATATCAGAAAAAGCAGGGGTTTCTGCACGGACTCCTGTGGAACAGCATGGGTAATATCAGAAAGAGCAGGGGTTTCAGCACGGACGCCTATTTAACACCATGGGGCATCTCAGAAAGAACAGGGATTTCTGCACGGACCTCTGTGGAACACCATGGGTGATATCAGAAAGAGCATGTGTTTCTGCACGGATCCATATGGAATACCATGTGTCATATCAGAAAGTACAGGGGTTTCTGCACTGAAACCTATGGAACACTATGGGTCATATCAGAAAGAGCAGAGGTATCTGCACGGCCCGTATGGAACACCATGGGTCATATCAGAAAGAGCAAGGGTTTCTGCACGGAACTCTGTGGAGCACCATGGGTGATATCAGAAAGAGCACAGGTGTTTCTGCAGGTATCCCTAAGGAACACGATGTGTCATATCAGAAGAAGCAGGGGTTCTGCACGGACTCCTATGGAACACCATGGGTCATATCAGAAAGAGCAGGTGTTTCTGCAAGTACTTCTATGAAATACCATGGATGACATCAGAAAGAGCAGGGGTTTCTGCACGGACTCCTGTGGAACACCATGGGTCACATCAGAAAGAGCAGAGGTTTCTGCACGGACTCCTATCACAAAGAGCAGGGGTTTCTGCACTGAATCCCATGGAACACCATGGGTCATATCACAAAGAGCAGGGGTTTCTGCACGGACTTCCATGGAACACCATGGGTCATATCAGAAACAGCAAGGATTTCTGCACAGACTTCTATGGAACACCATGGTCATATCACAAAGAGCACGGGTTTCTGCACTGACCCCTATGGAACACCGTGGGTCATATCAGAGAGAGCAGAGTTTTCTGCACTGACCATAATGGAACACTATGGGTCATATCAGAAAGAGCAGGGGTTTCTGCACTCTGCACAGACTCCTGTGGAACACCATTGCTCATATCAGAAAGAGCAGGGTTTTTTGCACGGGCTCCTATCACAAAGAGCAGGGGTTTCTGCACGGACTTCTATCACAAAGAGCCGGGGTTTCTGTACTGACTCCCATGGAACACCATAGGTCATATCACAAAGAGCTGGGGTTTCTGCACGGATTCCCATGGAACACCATGGGTCATATCACAAATAGCAGGGGTTTCTTCACAGACTCCAATGGAACACCATGGTCGTATCACAAAGAAAAAGGGTTTCTGCACTGACCAATATGGAACACCGTGGGTCATATCAGAAAGAGCAGGGGTTTCTGCACGGACGCCTATTTAACACCATGGGTCATATCAGAAAGAACAGGGGTGTCTGCACGGACTCCTGTGGAATACCATGGGTAATATCAGAAAGAGCAGGGGTTTCTGCACGGACTCCCATGGAACACAATGGGTCATATCACAAAGAGCAGGGGTTTTGGCACGGACTCCTATGGAACATCATGGGTCATATCAGAAAGAGCAGGAGATTCTGCACGGACTCCTGTGGAACACCATGGGTCACATCAGAAAGAGCAGAGGTTTCTGCACGTACTTCTATGAAACACCATGGGTGACATCAGAAAGAGCAGGAGTTTCTGCACGGACTCGCATGGAACACCATGGGCCATATGAGAAAGAGCAGGGGTTTCTGCACGGATTTCTATGTAACACCATGGGTCATATCAGAAAGAGAAGGTGTTTCTGCACGGACTCCTATCACAAAGAGCAGGGGTTTCTGCACTGAATCCCATGGAACACCATGGGTCATATCACAAAGAGCAGGGGTTTCTGCACTGACCACTATGGAACACCGTGGGTCATATCAGAAAGCGCAGGGGTTTCTGCACTGTCCCGAATGGAACACCATGGGTCATATCAGAAAGAGCAGGGTTTTTTGCACGGACTCCTATCACAAAGAGCAGGGGTTTCTGCACGGACTCCCATGGAACGCCATGGGTCATATCACAAAGAGCAGGGGTTTCTGCACGGACTCCTATGGAACATCATGGGTCATATCAGAAAGAGCAGGGGTTTCTGCACTGAACCCTATAGAACACCATGGTCATATCAGAAAGAGCAGGGGTTCTGCACGGATTCCTATGGAACACCATGGGTCATATCAGAAAGAGCAGGGATTTCAGCACGGACCCCTACGGAACACCATGGGTCATATCACAAAGAGCAGGGGTTTCTGCACGGACCCCTATAGAACACCATGGGTGATATCAGAAAGAGCAGGGGTTTCTGCACGGATCCCTATGGAACACCATGTATCATATCAGAAAGAGCAGGGGTTCTGCACGGACTCCTATGGAACACCATGGTCATATCAGAAAGAGCTTGGGTTTCTGCACGGACTCCTATCACAAAGAGCACGGGTTTCTGCACTGACCCCTACGGAACAGCGTGGGTCATATCACAAAGAGCTGGGGTTTCTGCACTGAACCCTATGGAACACCAAGGGTCATATCAGAAAGAGCAGAGGTATCTGCACGGCCCCTATGGAACACCATGGGTCATATCACAAAGAGCAGGGGTTTCTGCACTAAACCTTATCGAACACCAAGGGTCATATCAGAAAGAGCAGGGGTTTCTGCACGGACCACTGTGGAGCACCATGGGTGATATCAGAAAGAGCACAGGTGTTTCTGCACGTATCCCTAAGGAACACCATGTGTCATATCAGAAAGAGCAGGGGCTTCTGAACGGACTCCTATCACAAAGAGCAGGGGTTTCTGCACTGACCCCTATGGAACAGCATGGGTCATATCACAAAGATCAGGGCTTTCAGCATGGACTCCCATGGAACACAATGGGTCATATCACAAAGAGCAGGGGTTTCTGCACTGACCCCTATGGAACACCATGGGTCATATCAGAAAGAGCTGGGGTATCTGCACTGACCCCTATGAAACAGCATGGGTCATATCACAAAGAGCAGGGGTTTCTGCACTGACTCCCATGGAACGCCATGGGTCATATCACAAAGAGCAGGGGTTTCTGCACGGACTCCTATGGAACATCATGGGTCATATCAGAAAGAGCAGGAGTTTCTGCACGGACTCCTGTGGAACACAATGGGTCACATCAGAAAGAGCAGAGGTTTCTGCACGTACTTCTATGAAACACCATGGGTGACATCAGAAAGAGCAGGGGTTTCTGCACGGACTCGCATGGAACACCATGGGTGATATGAGAAAGAGCAGGGGTTTCTGCACGGATTTTTATGTAACAGCATGGGTCATATCAGAAAGAGCAGGGGTTTCTGCACTGACCCTAATGGAACACCATGGGTCATATCAGAAAGAGCAGGGGTTTCTGCACTGACCCTAATGGAACACCATGGGTCATATCAGAAAGAGCAGGGGTTTCTGCACGGACTCCTATGGAACATCATGGGTCATATCAGAAAGAGAAGGGGTTTCTGCACTGACCCTAATGGAACACCATGGGTCATATCAGAATGAGCAGGGGTTTCTGCACTCTGCATAGACTCCTGTGGAACACCATTGGTCATATCAGAAAGAGCAGGGTTTTTTGCACGGACTCCTATCACAAAGAGCAGGGGTTTCTGCACGGACTCCCATGGAACGCCATGGGTCATATCACAAAGAGCAGGGGTTTCTGCACGGACTCCTATGGAACATCATGGGTCCTATCAGAAAGAGCAGGGGTTTCTGCACTGAAACCCTATAGAACACCATGGGTCATATCAGGAAGAGCAGGGGTTTCTGCACGGACTCCGATGAAACACCGTGGGTCATATCAGAAAGAGCAGGGGTTTCTGCACTGACCGTAATGGAACACCATGGGTCATATCAGAAAGAGCAGGGGTTTCTGCACTCTGCACAGACTCCTCTGGAACACCATTGCTCATATGAGAAAGGGCAGGGTTTTTTGCACGGACTCCTATCACAAAGAGCAGGGGTTTCTGCACGGACTTCTATCACAAAGAGCAGGGGTTTCTGCACGGACGCCTATTTAACACCATGGGGCATATCAGAAAGAACAGGGGTGTCTGAACGGACTCCTGTGGAATACCATGGGTAATATCAGAAAGAGCAGGGGTTTCTGCACGGACTCCCATGGAGCACAATGGGTCATATCACAAAGAGCAGGGATTTCTGCACGGACCCCGATGGAACACCATGGGGCATATCAGAAACAGCAGGGGTTTCTGCACGGACTCCTTTCTGAAAGAGCAGGGGTTTCTGCACGGACTCCTTTCTCAAAGAGCAGGGGTTTCTGCCCGGAGTCCCATGGAACGCGATGGGTCATATCACACAGAGCAGTGCTTTCTGCACGGACTCCTATGGAACATCATGGGTCATATCAGAAAGAGCAGGGGTTTCTGCACTGACCCTAATGGAACACCATGGGTCATATCAGAATGAGCAGGGGTTTCTGCACTCTGCACAGACTCCTGTGGAACACCATTGGTCATATCAGAAAGAGCAGGGTTTTTTGCACGGACTCCTATCACAAAGAGCAGGGGTTTCTGCCCGGAGTCCCATGGAACGCGATGGGTCATATCACACAGAGCAGTGCTTTCTGCACGGACTCCCATGGAACGCCATGGGTCATATCACAAAGAGCAGGGGTTTCTGCACGGACTCCCATGGAACGCCATGGGTCATATCAGAAAGAGCAGGGGTTTCTGCACGGACTCCTATGGAACATCATGGGTCATATCAGAAAGAGCAGGGGTTTCTGCACTGAAACCTATAGAACACCATGGGTCATATCAGGAAGAGCAGGGGTTTCTGCACGGACTCCGATGAAACACCAGAGGTCATATCACAAAAAGCAGGGGTTTCTGCACGGATTCCTAAGGACCACCATGGGTCATATCAGAAAGAGCAGGGATTTCAGCACGGACCCCTATGGAACACCATGGGGCATATCAGAAAGAGCAGGGGTGTCTGCACTGACCTCTATGGAACACCATGAGTCATATCACAAAGAGCAGGGATTTCTGCACGGAGTCCTGTGGAACACCATGGGTCATATCACAAAGAGCAGGGGTTTCTGCACTGACCCTAATGGAACACCATGGGTCATATCAGAAAGAGCAGGGGTTTCTGCACTGACCCTAATGGAACACCATGGGTCATATCAGAAAGAGCAGGGGTTTCTGCACTCTGCACAGACTCCTGTGGAACACCATTGGTCATATCAGAAAGAGCAGGGTTTTTTGCACGGACTCCTATCACAAAGAGCAGGGGTTTCTGCACGGACTCCCATGGAACGCCATGGGTCATATCACAAAGAGCAGGGGTTTCTGCACGGACTCCTATGGAACATCATGGGTTATATCAGAAAGAGCAGGTGTTTCTGCACTGAACCCTATAGAACACCATGGGTCATATCAGGAAGAGCAGGGGTTTCCGCATGTACTCCTATGGAACACCATGGGTCATATCAGAAAGAGTTGGGGTTTCTGCACGGACACCTTTGGAACACCATGGGTGATATCAGAAAGAGCAGGGGTTTCTGCACGGATTCCCATGGAACACCATGGGTCATATCACAAATAGCAGGGGTTTCTTCACAGACTCCAATGGAACACCATGGTCGTATCACAAAGAAAAGGGGTTTCTGCACTGACCAATATGGAACACCGTGGGTCATATCAGAAAGAGCAGGGGTTTCTGCACGGACGCCTATTTAACACCATGGGTCATATCAGAAAGAACAGGGGTGTCTGCACGGACTCCTGTGGAATACCATGGGTAATATCAGAAAGAGCAGGGGTTTCTGCACGGACTCCCATGGAACACAATGGGTCATATCACAAAGAGCAGGGGTTTCGGCACGGACTCCTATGGAACATCATGGGTCATATCAGAAAGAGCAGGAGTTTCTGCCCGGACTCCAGTGGAACACCATGGGTCACATCAGAAAGAGCAGAGGTTCCTGCACGTACTACTATGAAACACCATGGGTGACATCAGAAAGAGCAGGGGTTTCTGCACGGACTCGCATGGAACACCATGGGTCATATGAGAAAGAGCAGGGGTTTCTGCACGGATTTCTATACAACACCATGGGTCATATCAGAAAGAGAAGGTGTTTCTGCACGGACTTCTATGGAACACCATAGGTCATATCAGAAAGAGCAGGGATTTGTGCATGGACTCCTGTGCAACACCATGGGTCATATCACGAAGAGCAGGGGTTTCTGCATGGACCCCTATGGAACACCGTGGGTCATATCAGAAAGAGCAGGGGTTTCTGCACTGACCCTAATGGAACACCATGGGTCATATAAGAATGAGCAGGGGTTTCTGCACTCTGCACAGACTCCTGTGGAACACCATTGGTCATATCAGAAAGAGCAGGGTTTTTTGAACGGACTCCTATCACAAAGAACAGGGGTTTCTGCACGGACTTCTATCACAAAGAGCAGGGGTTTCTGCACGGACTTCCATGGATCACCATGGGTCATATCAGAAAGAGCAAGGATTTCTGCACAGACTCCTATGGAACACCATGGTCATATCACAAAGACCAGGGGTTTCTGCACTGACCCTTATGGAACACCGTGGGTCATATCAGAAAGAGCAGGGGTTTCTGCACTGACCCTAATGGAACACCATGGGTCATATCAGAAAGAGCAGGGGTTTCTGCACTCTGCACAGACTCCTCTGGAACACCATTGGTCATATCAGAAAGGGCAGGGTTTTTTGCACGGACTCCTATTACAAAGAGCAGGGGTTTCTGCACGGACTTCTATCACAAAGAGCAGGGGTTTCTGCACTGACTCCCATGGAACACCATAGGTCATATCACAAAGAGCAGGGGTTTCTGCATGGATTCCCATGGAACACCATGGGTCATATCACAAAGAGCAGGGGTTTCTTCCCAGACTCCAATGGAACACCATGGTCGTATCACAAAGAGCAGGTGTATCTGCACTGACCCCTATGGAACACCGTGGGTTATATCAGAAAGAGCAGGGGTTTCTGCATGGACTCCTGTGGAACACCATGTGTAATATCAGAAAGAGCAGGGGTTTCTGCATGGACTCCCATGGAGCACAATCGGTCATATCACAAAGAGCAGGGATTTCTGCACGGACCCCGATGGAACACCATGGGGCATATCAGAAAGAGCAGGGGTTTCTGCACGGAGTCCTTTCTCAAAGAGCAGGGGTTTCTGCACGGACTCATTTCTCAAAGAGCAGGGGTTTCTGCCCGGAGTCCCATGGAACGCCATGGGTCATATCACAAAGAGCAGTGGTTTCTGCACGGACTCCTATGGAACATCATGGGTCATATCAGAAAGAGCAGGGGTTTCTGCACTGAACCCTATAGAACACCATGGGTCATATCAGGAAGAGCAGGGGTTTCTGCACGGACTCCAATGGAACACCATGGTCGTATCACAAAGAGCAGGGGTTTCTGCACTGACCCCTATGGAACACCGTGGGTCATATCAGAAAAAGCAGGGGTTTCTGCACGGACTCCTGTGGAACAGCATGGGTAATATCAGAAAGAGCAGGGGTTTCAGCACGGACGCCTATTTAACACCATGGGGCATCTCAGAAAGAACAGGGATTTCTGCACGGACCTCTGTGGAACACCATGGGTGATATCAGAAAGAGCATGTGTTTCTGCACGGATCCATATGGAATACCATGTGTCATATCAGAAAGTACAGGGGTTTCTGCACTGAAACCTATGGAACACTATGGGTCATATCAGAAAGAGCAGAGGTATCTGCACGGCCCGTATGGAACACCATGGGTCATATCAGAAAGAGCAAGGGTTTCTGCACGGAACTCTGTGGAGCACCATGGGTGATATCAGAAAGAGCACAGGTGTTTCTGCAGGTATCCCTAAGGAACACGATGTGTCATATCAGAAGAAGCAGGGGTTCTGCACGGACTCCTATGGAACACCATGGGTCATATCAGAAAGAGCAGGTGTTTCTGCAAGTACTTCTATGAAATACCATGGATGACATCAGAAAGAGCAGGGGTTTCTGCACGGACTCCTGTGGAACACCATGGGTCACATCAGAAAGAGCAGAGGTTTCTGCACGGACTCCTATCACAAAGAGCAGGGGTTTCTGCACTGAATCCCATGGAACACCATGGGTCATATCACAAAGAGCAGGGGTTTCTGCACGGACTTCCATGGAACACCATGGGTCATATCAGAAACAGCAAGGATTTCTGCACAGACTTCTATGGAACACCATGGTCATATCACAAAGAGCACGGGTTTCTGCACTGACCCCTATGGAACACCGTGGGTCATATCAGAGAGAGCAGAGTTTCTGCACTGACCATAATGGAACACTATGGGTCATATCAGAAAGAGCAGGGGTTTCTGCACTCTGCACAGACTCCTGTGGAACACCATTGCTCATATCAGAAAGAGCAGGGTTTTTTGCACGGGCTCCTATCACAAAGAGCAGGGGTTTCCTGCACGGACTTCTATCACAAAGAGCCGGGGTTTCTGTACTGACTCCCATGGAACACCATAGGTCATATCACAAAGAGCTGGGGTTTCTGCACGGATTCCCATGGAACACCATGGGTCATATCACAAATAGCAGGGGTTTCTTCACAGACTCCAATGGAACACCATGGTCGTATCACAAAGAAAAAGGGTTTCTGCACTGACCAATATGGAACACCGTGGGTCATATCAGAAAGAGCAGGGGTTTCTGCACGGACGCCTATTTAACACCATGGGTCATATCAGAAAGAACAGGGGTGTCTGCACGGACTCCTGTGGAATACCATGGGTAATATCAGAAAGAGCAGGGGTTTCTGCACGGACTCCCATGGAACACAATGGGTCATATCACAAAGAGCAGGGGTTTTGGCACGGACTCCTATGGAACATCATGGGTCATATCAGAAAGAGCAGGACATTCTGCACGGACTCCTGTGGAACACCATGGGTCACATCAGAAAGAGCAGAGGTTTCTGCACGTACTTCTATGAAACACCATGGGTGACATCAGAAAGAGCAGGAGTTTCTGCACGGACTCGCATGGAACACCATGGGCCATATGAGAAAGAGCAGGGGTTTCTGCACGGATTTCTATGTAACACCATGGGTCATATCAGAAAGAGAAGGTGTTTCTGCACGGACTCCTATCACAAAGAGCAGGGGTTTCTGCACTGAATCCCATGGAACACCATGGGTCATATCACAAAGAGCAGGGGTTTCTGCACTGACCACTATGGAACACCGTGGGTCATATCAGAAAGCGCAGGGGTTTCTGCACTGTCCCGAATGGAACACCATGGGTCATATCAGAAAGAGCAGGGTTTTTTGCACGGACTCCTATCACAAAGAGCAGGGGTTTCTGCACGGACTCCCATGGAACGCCATGGGTCATATCACAAAGAGCAGGGGTTTCTGCACGGACTCCTATGGAACATCATGGGTCATATCAGAAAGAGCAGGGGTTTCTGCACTGAACCCTATAGAACACCATGGTCATATCAGAAAGAGCAGGGGTTCTGCACGGATTCCTATGGAACACCATGGGTCATATCAGAAAGAGCAGGGATTTCAGCACGGACCGCTACGGAACACCATGGGTCATATCACAAAGAGCAGGGGTTTCTGCACGGACCCCTATAGAACACCATGGGTGATATCAGAAAGAGCAGGGGTTTCTGCACGGATCCCTATGGAACACCATGTATCATATCAGAAAGAGCAGGGGTTCTGCACGGACTCCTATGGAACACCATGGTCATATCAGAAAGAGCAGGGGTTTCTGCACGGACTCCTATCACAAAGAGCACGGGTTTCTGCACTGACCCCTACGGAACAGCGTGGGTCATATCACAAAGAGCTGGGGTTTCTGCACTGAACCCTATGGAACACCAAGGGTCATATCAGAAAGAGCAGAGGTATCTGCACGGCCCCTATGGAACACCATGGGTCATATCACAAAGAGCAGGGGTTTCTGCACTAAACCTTATCGAACACCAAGGGTCATATCAGAAAGAGCAGGGGTTTCTGCACGGACCACTGTGGAGCACCATGGGTGATATCAGAAAGAGCACAGGTGTTTCTGCACGTATCCCTAAGGAACACCATGTGTCATATCAGAAAGAGCAGGGGCTTCTGAACGGACTCCTATCACAAAGAGCAGGGGTTTCTGCACTGACCCCTATGGAACAGCATGGGTCATATCACAAAGATCAGGGCTTTCAGCATGGACTCCCATGGAACACAATGGGTCATATCACAAAGAGCAGGGGTTTCTGCACTGACCCCTATGGAACACCATGGGTCATATCAGAAAGAGCTGGGGTATCTGCACTGACCCCTATGAAACAGCATGGGTCATATCACAAAGAGCAGGGGTTTCTGCACTGACTCCCATGGAACGCCATGGGTCATATCACAAAGAGCAGGGGTTTCTGCACGGACTCCTATGGAACATCATGGGTCATATCAGAAAGAGCAGGAGTTTCTGCACGGACTCCTGTGGAACACAATGGGTCACATCAGAAAGAGCAGAGGTTTCTGCACGTACTTCTATGAAACACCATGGGTGACATCAGAAAGAGCAGGGGTTTCTGCACGGACTCGCATGGAACACCATGGGTGATATGAGAAAGAGCAGGGGTTTCTGCACGGATTTTTATGTAACAGCATGGGTCATATCAGAAAGAGCAGGGGTTTCTGCACTGACCCTAATAGAACACCATGGGTCATATCAGAAAGAGCAGGGGTTTCTGCACTGACCCTAATGGAACACCATGGGTCATATCAGAAAGAGCAGGGGTTTCTGCACGGACTCCTATGGAACGCCATGGGTCATATCACAAAGAGCAGGGGTTTCTGCACGGACTCCTATGGAACATCATGGGTCATATCAGAAAGAGCAGGAGTTTCTGCACGGACTCCTGTGGAACACAATGGGTCACATCAGAAAGAGCAGAGGTTTCTGCACGTACTTCTATGAAACACCATGGGTGACATCAGAAAGAGCAGGGGTTTCTGCACGGACTCGCATGGAACACCATGGGTGATATGAGAAAGAGCAGGGGTTTCTGCACGGATTTTTATGTAACAGCATGGGTCATATCAGAAAGAGCAGGGGTTTCTGCACTGACCCTAATAGAACACCATGGGTCATATCAGAAAGAGCAGGGGTTTCTGCACTGACCCTAATGGAACACCATGGGTCATATCAGAAAGAGCAGGGGTTTCTGCACTGACCCTAATAGAACACCATGGGTCATATCAGAAAGAGCAGGGGTTTCTGCACTGACCCTAATGGAACACCATGGGTCATATCAGAATGAGCAGGGGTTTCTGCACTCTGCATAGACTCCTGTGGAACACCATTGGTCATATCAGAAAGAGCAGGGTTTTTTGCACGGACTCCTATCACAAAGAGCAGGGGTTTCTGCACGGACTCCCATGGAACGCCATGGGTCATATCACAAAGAGCAGGGGTTTCTGCACGGACTCCTATGGAACATCATGGGTCATATCAGAAAGAGCAGGGGTTTCTGCACTGAAACCCTATAGAACACCATGGGTCATATCAGGAAGAGCAGGGGTTTCTGCACGGACTCCGATGAAACACCAGAGGTCATATCACAAAAAGCAGGGGTTTCTGCACGGATTCCTAAGGACCACCATGGGTCATATCAGAAACAGCAGGGATTTCAGCACGGACCCCTATGGAACACCATGGGGCATATCAGAAAGAGCAGGGGTGTCTGCACTGACCTCTATGGAACACCATGAGTCATATCACAAAGCGCAGGGATTTCTGCACGGAGTCCTGTGGAACATCATGGGTCATATCAGAAAGAGCAGGGGTTTCTGCACTGACCCTAATGGAACACCATGGGTCATATCAGAAAGAGCAGGGGTTTCTGCACGGACTCCTATGGAACATCATGTGTCATATCAGAAAGAGCAGGAGTTTCTGCACGGACTCCTGTGGAACACCATGGGTCACATCAGAAAGAGCAGAGGTTTCTGCACGTACTTCTATGAAACACCATGGGTGACATCAGAAAGAGCAGGGGTTTCTGCACGGACTCGCATGGAACACCATGGGTCATATGAGAAAGAGCAGGGGTTTCTGCACGGATTTTTATGTAACAGCATGGGTCATATCAGAAAGAGAAGGTGTTTCTGCACGGACTTCTATGGAACACCATGGGTCATATCAGAAATAGCAGGGGTTTCTGCATGGACCCCTATGGAACACCATGGGTCATAACAGAAAAAGCAGGGGTTTCTGCACGGACTCCGATGGAACACCATGGTCATATCACAAAGAGCAGGGGTTTCTGCACAGACTCCTGTGGAACACCATGGGTCATATCAGAAAGAGCAGGGGTTTCTGCATGGACTCCTATCACAAAGAGCAGGGGTTTCTGCACAGACTCCTATGGAACACCATGATCATATCACAAAGAGCAGGGGTTTCTGCACAGACTCCTGTGGAACACCATGGGTCATATCAGAAAGAGCAGGGGTTTCTGCACGGACTCCTATCACAAAGAGCAGGGGTTTCTGCACGGACTCCTATCACACAGAGCAGGGGTTTCTGCGCAGAATCCCATGGAACACCATGGGTCATATCACAAAGAGCAGGGGTTTCTGCACGGACTTCCATGGATCACCATGGTCATATCAGAAAGAGCAAGGATTTCTGCACAGACTCCTATGGAACACCATGGTCATATCACAAAGACCAGGGGTTTCTGCACTGACACCTATGGAACACCGTGGGTCATATCAGAAAGAGCAGGGGTTTCTGCACTGACCGTAATGGAACACCATGGGTCATATCAGAAAGAGCAGGGGTTTCTGCACTCTGCACAGACTCCTCTGGAACACCATTGCTCATATGAGAAAGGGCAGGGTTTTTTGCACGGACTCCTATCACAAAGAGCAGGGGTTTCTGCACGGACTTCTATCACTAAGAGCAGGGGTTTCTGCACGGACGCCTATTTAACACCATGGGGCATATCAGAAAGAACAGGGGTGTCTGAATGGACTCCTGTGGAATATAATGGGTAATATCAGAAAGAGCAGGGGTTTCTGCACGGACTCCCATGGAGCACAATGGGTCATATCACAAAGAGCAGGGATTTCTGCACGGACCCCGATGGAACACCATGGGGCATATCAGAAACAGCAGGGGTTTCTGCACGGACTCCTTTCTGAAAGAGCAGGGGTTTCTGCACGGACTCCTTTCTCAAAGAGCAGGGGTTTCTGCCCGGAGTCCCATGGAACGCGATGGGTCATATCACACAGAGCAGTGGTTTCTGCACGGACTCCTATGGAACATCATGGGTCATATCAGAAAGAGCAGGGGTTTCTGCACTGACCCTAATGGAACACCATGGGTCATATCAGAATGAGCAGGGGTTTCTGCACTCTGCACAGACTCCTGTGGAACACCATTGGTCATATCAGAAAGAGCAGGGTTTTTTGCACGGACTCCTATCACAAAGAGCAGGGGTTTCTGCACGGACTCCCATGGAACGCCATGGGTCATATCACAAAGAGCAGGGGTTTCTGCACGGACTCCCATGGAACGCCATGGGTCATATCACAAAGAGCAGGGGTTTCTGCACGGACTCCTATGGAACATCATGGGTCATATCAGAAAGAGCAGGGGTTTCTGCACTGAAACCTATAGAACACCATGGGTCATATCAGGAAGAGCAGGGGTTTCTGCACGGACTCCGATGAAACACCAGAGGTCATATCACAAAAAGCAGGGGTTTCTGCACGGATTCCTAAGGACCACCATGGGTCATATCAGAAAGAGCAGGGATTTCAGCACGGACCCCTATGGAACACCATGGGGCATATCAGAAAGAGCAGGGGTGTCTGCACTGACCTCTATGGAACACCATGAGTCATATCACAAAGAGCAGGGATTTCTGCACGGAGTCCTGTGGAACACCATGGGTCATATCAGAAAGAGCAGGGGTTTCTGCACTGACCCTAATGGAACACCATGGGTCATATCAGAAAGAGCAGGGGTTTCTGCACTGACCCTAATGGAACACCATGGGTCATATCAGAAAGAGCAGGGGTTTCTGCACTCTGCACAGACTCCTGTGGAACACCATTGGTCATATCAGAAAGAGCAGGGTTTTTTGCACGGACTCCTATCACAAAGAGCAGGGGTTTCTGCACGGACTCCCATGGAACGCCATGGGTCATATCACAAAGAGCAGGGGTTTCTGCACGGACTCCTATGGAACATCATGGGTTATATCAGAAAGAGCAGGTGTTTCTGCACTGAACCCTATAGAACACCATGGGTCATATCAGGAAGAGCAGGGGTTTCCGCATGTACTCCTATGGAACACCATGGGTCATATCAGAAAGAGTTGGGGTTTCTGCACGGACACCTTTGGAACACCATGGGTGATATCAGAAAGAGCAGGGGTTTCTGCACGGATTCCCATGGAACACCATGGGTCATATCACAAATAGCAGGGGTTTCTTCACAGACTCCAATGGAACACCATGGTCGTATCACAAAGAAAAGGGGTTTCTACACTGACCAATATGGAGCACCGTGGGTCATATCAGAAAGAGCAGGGGTTTCTGCACGGACGCCTATTTAACACCATGGGTCATATCAGAAAGAACAGGGGTGTCTGCACGGACTCCTGTGGAATACCATGGGTAATATCAGAAAGAGCAGGGGTTTCTGCACGGACTCCCATGGAACACAATGGGTAATATCACAAAGAGCAGGGGTTTCGGCACGGACTCCTATGGAACATCATGGGTCATATCAGAAAGAGCAGGAGTTTCTGCCCGGACTCCAGTGGAACACCATGGGTCACATCAGAAAGAGCAGAGGTTCCTGCACGTACTACTATGAAACACCATGGGTGACATCAGAAAGAGCAGGGGTTTCTGCACGGACTCGCATGGAACACCATGGGTCATATGAGAAAGAGCAGGGGTTTCTGCACGGATTTCTATACAACACCATGGGTCATATCAGAAAGAGAAGGTGTTTCTGCACGGACTTCTATGGAACACCATAGGTCATATCAGAAAGAGCAGGGATTTGTGCATGGACTCCTGTGCAACACCATGGGTCATATCACGAAGAGCAGGGGTTTCTGCATGGACCCCTATGGAACACCGTGGGTCATATCAGAAAGAGCAGGGGTTTCTGCACTGACCCTAATGGAACACCATGGGTCATATAAGAGTGAGCAGGGGTTTCTGCACTCTGCACAGACTCCTGTGGAACACCATTGGTCATATCAGAAAGAGCAGGGTTTTTTGCACGGACTCCTATCACAAAGAGCAGGGGTTTCTGCACGGACTCCCATGGAACGCCATGGGTCATATCACAAAGAGCAGGGGTTTCTGCACGGACTCCTATGGAACATCATGGGTCATATCTGAAAGAGCAGGGGTTTCTGCACTGAACCCTATAGAACACCACGGGTCATATCAGGAAGAGCAGGGGTTTCTGCACGGACTCCGATGAAACACCAGAGGTCATATCACAAAAAGCAGGGGTGTCTGCACGGATTCCTAAGGACCACCATGGGTCATATCAGAAAGAGCAGGGATTTCAGCACGGACCCCTATGGAACACCATGGGGCATATCAGAAAGAGCAGGGGTGTCT
Source organism: Mobula birostris (assembly GCF_030028105.1). Lineage (NCBI taxonomy): Eukaryota > Metazoa > Chordata > Chondrichthyes > Myliobatiformes > Myliobatidae > Mobula > Mobula birostris. The sequence continues at coordinate 33,524 of NW_027278710.1, read as the reverse complement.
GCACTGACCTCTATGGAACACCATGAGTCATATCACAAAGCGCAGGGATTTCTGCACGGAATCCTGTGGAACACCATGGGTCATATCAGAAAGAGCAGGGGTTTCAGCACAGACCCCTATGGAACACCATGGGGCATATCAGAAAGAGCAGGGGTGTCTGCATGGACTCACATGGAACACCATGGGTCATATCACAAAGAGCAAAGGTTTCTGCACGGACTCCTGTGGAACACCATAGGTCACATCAGAAAGAGCAGGGGTTTCTGAACGGACTCCTATCACAAAGAGCAGGGGTTTCTGCACTGACCCTATGGAACGCCATGGGTCATATCACAAAGAGCAGGGGTTTCTGCATGGTCTCCCATGGAACACAATGGGTCATAACACAAAGAGCAGGGATTTCTGCACTGACCCTAATGGAACACCATGGGTCACATCAGAAAGATCAGGGGTTTCCGCATGTACTCCTATGGAACACAATGGGTCATATCAGAAAGAGTTGGGGTTTCTGCACGGACACCTGTGGAACACCATGGGTGATATCAGAAAGAGCAGGGGTTTCTGCACGGATCCTTATGGAACACCATGTGTCATATCAAAAAGAGCAGGGTTTCTGCACGGACTCCTATGGATGACCATGGGTCATATCTGAAAGAGCAGAGGTTTCTCCACGGACTCCTATCAGAAAGAGCAGGAGTTTCTTCACTGACCCCTATGGAACAACGTGGGTCATATCACAAAGAGCAGGGGTTTCTGCACTGAACCCTATGGAACACTATGGGTCATATCAGAAAGAGCAGAGGTATCTGCACGGCCCGTATGGAACACCATGGGTCATATCAGAAAGAGCAAGGGTTTCTGCACGGAACTCTGTGGAGCACCATGGGTGATATCAGAAAGAGCACAGGTGTTTCTGCACGTATCCCTAAGGAACACCATGTGTCATATCAGAAGAAGCAGGGGTTCTGCACGGACTCCTATGGAACACCATGGGTCATATCAGAAAGAGCAGGGGTTTCTGCAAGTACTTCTATGAAATACCATGGATGACATCAGAAAGAGCAGGGGTTTCTGCACGGACTCCTGTGGAACACCATGGGTCACATCAGAAAGAGCAGAGGTTTCTGCACGGACTCCTATCACAAAGAGCAGGGATTTCTGCATGGACTCCTATCACAAAGAGCAGGGGTTTCTGCACGGACTCGCATGGAACACCATGGGTCATATGAGAAAGAGCAGGGGTTTCTGCACGGATTTCTATGTAACACCATGGGTCATATCAGAAAGAGAAGGTGTTTCTGGACGGACTTCTATGGAACACCATAGGTCATATCAGAAAAAGCAGGGATTTGTGCACGGACTCCTGTGCAACACCATGGGTCATATCACGAAGAGCAGGGGTTTCTGCATGGACCCCTATGGAACACCATGGGTCATAACAGAAAAAGCAGGGGTTTCTGCACGGACTCCGATGGAACACCATGAGTAATATCACAAAGAGCACGGGTTTCTGCACAGACTCCTATGGAACACCATGATCATATCACAAAGAGCAGGGGTTTCTGCACAGACTGCTGTGGAACACCATGGGTCATATCAGAAAGAGCAGGGGTTTCTGCACGGACTCCTATCACAAAGAGCAGGGGTTTCTGCACGGACTCCTATCACAAAGAGCAGGGGTTTCTGCACTCAATCCCATGGAACACCATGGGTCATATCACAAAGAGCAGGGGTTTCTGCACTGACCCTAATGGAACACCATGGGTCATATCAGAATGAGCTGGGGTTTCTGCACTCTGCACAGACTCCTGTGGAACACCATTGGTCATATCAGAAAGAGCAGGGTTTTTTGCACGGACTCCTATCACAAAGAGCAGGGGTTTCTGCACGGACTCCCATGGAACGCCATGGGTCATATCACAAAGAGCAGGGGTTTCTGCACGGACTCCTATGGAACATCATGGGTCATATCAGAAAGAGCAGGGGTTTCTGCACTGAACCCTATAGAACACCATGGGTCATATCAGGAAGAGCAGGGGTTTCTGCACGGACTCCGATGAAACACCAGAGGTCATATCACAAAAAGCAGGGGTTTCTGCACGGATTCCTAAGGACCACCATGGGTCATATCAGAAAGAGCAGGGATTTCAGCACGGACCCCTATGGAACACCATGGGGCATATCAGAAAGAGCAGGGGTGTCTGCACTGACCTCTATGGAACACCATGAGTCATATCACAAAGCGCAGGGATTTCTGCACGGAATCCTGTGGATCACCATGGGTCAAATTAGAAAGAGCAGGGGTTTCTGCACGTACTCCTATGGAACACAATGGGTTATGTCAGAAAGAGCAGGGGTTTCTGCACGGACCTCTGTGGAACACCATGGGTGATATCAGAAAGAGCATGTGTTTCTGCACGGATCCATATGGAATACCATGTGTCAAATCAGAAAGAGCAGGGGTTCTGCACGGATTCCTATGGAACACCATGGGACATATCAGAAAGAGCAGGGATTTCAGCACGGACCCCTATGGAACACCATGGGGCATATCAGAAAGAGCAGGGGTGTCTGCATGGACTCACATGGAACACCATGGGTCATATCACAAAGAGCAAAGGTTTCTGCACGGACTCCTGTGGAACACCATAGGTCACATCAGAAAGAGCAGGGGTTTCTGAACGGACTCCTATCACAAAGAGCAGGGGTTTCTGCACTGACCCTATGGAACGCCATGGGTCATATCACAAAGAGCAGGGGTTTCTGCATGGTCTCCCATGGAACACAATGGGTCATAACACAAAGAGCAGGGATTTCTGCACTGACCCTAATGGAACACCATGGGTCACATCAGAAAGATCAGGGTTTTCCGCATGTACTCCTATGGAACACAATGGGTCATATCAGAAAGAGTTGGGGTTTCTGCACGGACACCTGTGGAACACCATGGGTGATATCAGAAAGAGCAGGGGTTTCTGCACGGATCCTTATGGAACACCATGTGTCATATCAAAAAGAGCAGGGGTTCTGCACGGACTCCTATGGAAGACCATGGGTCATATCAGAAAGAGCAGAGGTTTCTCCACGGACTCCTATCAGAAAGAGCAGGAGTTTCTTCACTGACCCCTATGGAACAACGTGGGTCATATCACAAAGAGCAGGGGTTTCTGCACTGAACCCTATGGAACACTATGGGTCATATCAGACAGAGCAGAGGTATCTGCACGGCCCGTATGGAACACCATGGGTCATATCAGAAAGAGCAAGGGTTTCTGCACGGAACTCTGTGGAGCACCATGGGTGATATCAGAAAGAGCACAGGTGTTTCTGCACGTATCCCTAAGGAACACCATGTGTCATATCAGAAGAAGCAGGGGTTCTGCACGGACTCCTATGGAACACCATGGGTCATATCAGAAAGAGCAGGGGTTTCTGCAAGTACTTCTATGAAATACCATGGATGACATCAGAAAGAGCAGGGGTTTCTGCACGGACTCCTGTGGAACACCATGGGTCACATCAGAAAGAGCAGAAGTTTCTGCACGGACTCCTATCACAAAGAGCAGGGATTTCTGCACGGACTCCTATCACAAAGAGCAGGGGTTTCTGCACGGACTTCCATGGAACACCATGGGTCATATCAGAAACAGCAAGGATTTCTGCACAGACTCCTATGGAACACCATGGTCATATCACAAAGAGCACGGGTTTCTGCACTGACCCCTATGGAACACCGTGGGTCATATCAGAAAGAGCAGAGTTTTCTGCACTGACCCTAATGGAACACCATTGGTCATATCAGAAAGAGCAGGGGTTTCTGCACTCTGCACAGACTCCTGTGGAACACCATTGGTCATATCAGAAAGAGCAGGGTTTTTTGCACGGACTCCTATCACAAAGAGCAGGGGTTTCTGCACGGACTTCTATCACAAAGAGCAGGGGTTTCTGCACTGACTCCCATGGAACACAATAGGTCATATCACAAAGAGCAGGGGTTTCTGCACGGATTCCCATGGAACACCATGGGTCATATCACAAATAGCAGGGGTTTCTTCACAGACTCCAATGGAACACCATGGTCGTATCACAAAGAAAAGGGGTTTCTGCACTGACCAATATGGAACACCGTGGGTCATATCAGAAAGAGCAGGGGTTTCTGCACGGACGCCTATTTAACACCATGGGTCATATCAGAAACAACAGGGGTGTCTGCACGGACTCCTGTGGAATACCATGGGTAATATCAGAAAGAGCAGGGGTTTCTGCACGGACTCCCATGGAACACAATGGGTCATATCACAAAGAGCAGGGGTTTCGGCACGGACTCCTATGGAACATCATGGGTCATATCAGAAAGAGCAGGAGTTTCTGCTCGGACTCCTGTGGAACACCATGGGTCACATCAGAAAGAGCAGAGGTTCCTGCACGTACTACTATGAAACACCATGGGTGAGATCAGAAAGAGCAGGGGTTTCTGCACGGACTCGCATGGAACACCATGGGTCATATGAGAAAGAGCAGGGGTTTCTGCACGGATTTCTATGTAACACCATGGGTCATATCAGAAAGAGAAGGTGTTTCTGGACGGACTTCTATGGAACACCATAGGTCATATCAGAAAGAGCAGGGATTTGTGCACGGACTCCTGTGCAACACCATGGGTCATATCACGAAGAGCAGGGGTTTCTGCATGGACCCCTATGGAACACCATGGGTCATAACAGAAAAAGCAGGGGTTTCTGCACGGACTCCGATGGAACACCATGAGTAATATCACAAAGAGCACGGGTTTCTGCACAGACTCCTATGGAACACCATGGTCATATCACAAAGAGCAGGGGTTTCTGCACAGACTGCTGTGGAACACCATGGGTCATATCAGAAAGAGCAGGGGTTTCTGCACGGACTCCTATCACAAAGAGCAGGGGTTTCTGCACGGACTCCTATCACAAAGAGCAGGGGTTTCTGCACTCAATCCCATGGAACACCATGGGTCATATCACAAAGAGCAGGGGTTTCTGCACTGACCCTAATGGAACACCATGGGTCATATCAGAATGAGCTGGGGTTACTGCACTCTGCACAGACTCCTGTGGAACACCATTGGTCATATCAGAAAGAGCAGGGTTTTTTGCACGGACTCCTATCACAAAGAGCAGGGGTTTCTGCACGGACTCCCATGGAACGCCATGGGTCATATCACAAAGAGCAGGGGTTTCTGCACGGACCCCTATGGAACATCATGGGTCATATCAGAAAGAGCAGGGGTTTCTGCACTGAACCCTATAGAACACCATGGGTCATATCAGGAAGAGCAGGGGTTTCTGCACGGACTCCGATGAAACACCAGAGGTCATATCACAAAAAGCAGGGGTTTCCGCACGGATTCCTAAGGACCACCATGGGTCATATCAGAAAGAGGAGGGATTTCAGCACGGACCCCTATGGAACACCATGGGGCATATCAGAAAGAGCAGGGGTGTCTGCACTGACCTCTATGGAACACCATGAGTCATATCACAAAGCGCAGGGATTTCTGCACGGAATCCTGTGGATCACCATGGGTCAAATTAGAAAGAGCAGGGGTTTCTGCACGTACTCCTATGGAACACAATGGGTTATGTCAGAAAGAGCAGGGGTTTCTGCACGGACCTCTGTGGAACACCATGGGTGATATCAGAAAGAGCATGTGTTTCTGCACGGATCCATATGGAATACCATGTGTCAAATCAGAAAGAGCAGGGGTTCTGCACGGATTCCTATGGAACACCATGGAACATATCAGAAAGAGCAGGGATTTCAGCACGGACCCCTATGGAACACCATGGGGCATATCAGAAAGAGCAGGGGTGTCTGCATGGACTCACATGGAACACCATGGGTCATATCACAAAGAGCAAAGGTTTCTGCACGGACTCCTGTGGAACACCATAGGTCACATCAGAAAGAGCAGGGGTTTCTGAACGGACTCCTATCACAAAGAGCAGGGGTTTCTGCACTGACCCTATGGAACGCCATGGGTCATATCACAAAGAGCAGGGGTTTCTGCATGGTCTCCCATGGAACACAATGGGTCATAACACAAAGAGCAGGGATTTCTGCACTGACCCTAATGGAACACCATGGGTCACATCAGAAAGATCAGGGTTTTCCGCATGTACTCCTATGGAACACAATGGGTCATATCAGAAAGAGTTGGGGTTTCTGCACGGACACCTGTGGAACACCATGGGTGATATCAGAAAGAGCAGGGGTTTCTGCACGGATCCTTATGGAACACCATGTGTCATATCAAAAAGAGCAGGGGTTCTGCACGGACTCCTATGGAAGACCATGGGTCATATCAGAAAGAGCAGAGGTTTCTCCACGGACTCCTATCAGAAAGAGCAGGAGTTTCTTCACTGACCCCTATGGAACAACGTGGGTCATATCACAAAGAGCAGGGGTTTCTGCACTGAACCCTATGGAACACTATGGGTCATATCAGAAAGAGCAGAGGTATCTGCACGGCCCGTATGGAACACCATGGGTCATATCAGAAAGACCAAGGGTTTCTGCACGGAACTCTGTGGAGCACCATGGGTGATATCAGAAAGAGCACAGGTGTTTCTGCACGTATCCCTAAGGAACACCATGTGTCATATCAGAAGAAGCAGGGGTTCTGCACGGACTCCTATGGAACACCATGGGTCATATCAGAAAGAGCAGGGGTTTCTGCAAGTACTTCTATGAAATACCATGGATGACATCAGAAAGAGCAGGGGTTTCTGCACGGACTCCTGTGGAACACCATGGGTCACATCAGAAAGAGCAGAGGTTTCTGCACGGACTCCTATCACAAAGAGCAGGGATTTCTGCACGGACTCCTATCACAAAGAGCAGGGGTTTCTGCACGGACTTCCATGGAACACCATGGGTCATATCAGAAACAGCAAGGATTTCTGCACAGACTCCTATGGAACACCATGGTCATATCACAAAGAGCACGGGTTTCTGCACTGACCCCTATGGAACACCGTGGGTCATATCAGAAAGAGCAGAATTTTCTGCACTGACCCTAATGGAACACCATTGGTCATATCAGAAAGAGCAGGGGTTTCTGCACTCTGCAAAGACTCCTGTGGAACACCATTGGTCATATCAGAAAGAGCAGGGTTTTTTGCACGGACTCCTATCACAAAGAGCAGGGGTTTCTGCACGGACTTCTATCACAAAGAGCAGGGGTTTCTGCACTGACTCCCATGGAACACAATAGGTCATATCACAAAGAGCAGGGGTTTCTGCACTGACTCCCATGGAACACAATAGGTCATATCACAAAGAGCAGGGGTTTGTTCACAGACTCCAATGGAACACCATGGTCGTATCACAAAGAAAAGGGGTTTCTGCACTGACCAATATGGAACACCGTGGGTCATATCAGAAAGAGCAGGGGTTTCTGCACGGACGCCTATTTCACACCATGGGTCATATCAGAAAGAACAGGGGTGTCTGCACGGACTCCTGTGGAATACCATGGGTAATATCAGAAAGAGTAGGGATTTCTGCACGGACTCCCTTGGAACACAATGGGTCATATCACAGAGAGCAGGGGTTTCGGCACGGACTCCTATGGAACATCATGGGTCATATCAGAAAGAGCAGGAGTTTCTGCCCGGACTCCTGTGGAACACCATGGGTCACATCAGAAAGAGCAGAGGTTCCTGCACGTACTACTATGAAACACCATGGGTGACATCAGAAAGAGCAGGGGTTTCTGCACGGACTCGCATGGAACACCATGGGTCATATGAGAAAGAGCAGGGGTTTCTGCACGGATTTCTATGTAACACCATGGGTCATATCAGAAAGAGAAGGTGTTTCTGCACGGACTTCTATGGAACACCATAGGTCATATCAGAAAGAGCAGGGATTTGTGCACGGACTCCTGTGCAACACCATGGGTCATATCACGAAGAGCAGGGGTTTCTGCATGGACCCCTATGGAACACCATGGGTCATAACAGAAAAAGCAGGGGTTTCTGCACGGACTCCGATGGAACACCATGAGTAATATCACAAAGAGCACGGGTTTCTGCACAGACTCCTATGGAACACCATGGTCATATCACAAAGAGCAGGGGTTTCTGCAAAGACTCCTGTGGAACACCATGGGTCATATCAGAAAGAGCAGGGGTTTCTGCACGGACTCCTATCACAAAGAGCAGGGGTTTCTGCACGGACTCCTATCACAAAGAGCAGGGGTTTCTGCACTGAATCCCATGGAACACCATGGGTCATATCACAAAGAGCAGGGGTTTCTGCACTGACCCCTGTGGAACACCGTGGGTCATATCAGAAAGAGCAGGGGTTTCTGCACTGACCCTAATGGAACACCATGGGTCATATCAGAATGAGCAGGGGTTTCTGCACTCTGCACAGACTCCTGTGGAACACCATTGGTCATATCAGAAAGAGCAGGGTTTTTTGCACGGACTCCTATCACAAAGAGCAGGGGTTTCTGCACGGACTCCCATGGAACGCCATGGGTCATATCACAAAGAGCAGGGGTTTGTGCACGGACTCCTATGGAACATCATGGGTCATATCAGAAAGAGTAGGGGTTTCTGCACTGAACCCTATAGAACACCATGGGTCATATCAGGAAGAGCAGGGGTTTCTGCACGGACTCCAATGAAACACCAGAGGTCATATCACAAAAAGCAGGGGTTTCTGCACGGATTCCTAAGGACCACCATGGGTCATATCAGAAAGAGCAGGGATTTCAGCACGGACCCCTATGGAACACCATGGGGCATATCAGAAAGAGCAGGGGTGTCTGCACTGACCTCTATGGAACACCATGAGTCATATCACAAAGCGCAGGGATTTCTGCACGGAGTCCTGTGGAACAGCATGGGTCATATCAGAAAGAGCAGGGGTTTCTGCACTGACCCTAATGGAACACCATGGGTCATATCAGGAAGAGCAGGGGTTTCTGCACGGACTCCGATGAAACACCATGGGTCATATCACAAAGAGCAGGGGTTTCGGCACAGACTCGTATGGAACATCATGGGTCATATCAGAAAGAGTTAGAGTTTCTGCACGGACTCCTGTGGAACACCATGGGTCATATCACAAATAGCAGGGGTTTCTTCACAGACTCCAATGGAACACCATGGTCGTATCACAAAGAAAAGGGGTTTCTGCACTGACCAATATGGAACACCGTGGGTCATATCAGAAAGAGCAGGGGTTTCTGCACGGACGCCTATTTAACACCATGGGTCATATCAGAAAGAACAGGGGTGTCTGCACGGACTCCTGTGGAATACCATGGGTAATATCAGAAAGAGCAGGGGTTTCTGCACGGACTCCCATGGAACACAATGGGTCATATCACAAAGAGCAGGGGTTTCGGCACGGACTCCTATGGAACATCATGGGTCATATCAGAAAGAGTAAGAGTTTCTGCACGGACTCCTGTGGAACACCATGGGTCACATCAGAAAGAGCAGAGGTTTCTGCACGTACTTCTATGAAACACCATGGGTGACATCAGAAAGAGCAGGGGTTTCTGCACAGACTCGCATGGATCACCATGCGTCATATGAGAAAGAGCAGGGGTTTCTGCACGGATTTCTATGTAACACCATGGGTCATATCAGAAAGAGAATGTGTTTCTGCACGGACTTCTATGGAACACGATGGGTCATATCAGAAAGAGCAGGGATTTGTGCACGGACTCCTGTGCAACACCATGGGTCATATCACGAAGAGCAGGGGTTTCTGCATGGACCCCTATGGAACACCATGGGTCATAACAGAAACAGCAGGGGTTTCTGCACGGACTCCGATGGAACACCATGAGTAATATCACAAAGAGCACGGGTTTCTGCACAGAATCCTGTGGAACACCATGGGTCATATCAGAAAGAGCAGGGGTTTCTGCACGGACTCCTATCACAAAGAGCAGGGGTTTCTGCACTGAATCCCACGGAACACCATGGGTCATATCACAAAGAGCAGGGGTTTCTGCACTGACCCCTATGGAACACCGTGGGTCATATCAGAAAGAGCAGGGGTTTCTGCACTGACCCTATAGGAACACCATGGGTCATATCAGAAAGAGCAGGGGTTTCTGCACTCTGCACAAACCCCTGTGGAACACCATTGGTCATATCAGAAAGAGCAGGGTTTTTTGCACGGACTCCTATCACAAAGAGCAGGGGTTTCTGCACGGACACCCATGGAACGCCATGGGTCATATCACAAAGAGCAGGGGTTTCTGCACGGACTCCCATGGAACACCATGGGTCATATCACAAAGAGCAGGGGTTTCTGCACGGACACCTATGGAACATCATGGGTCATATCAGAAAGAGCAGGGGTTTCTGCACTGAACCCTATAGAACACCATGGGTCATATCAGGAAGAGTAGGGGTTTCTGCACGGACTCCGATGAAACACCATAGGTCATATCACAAAAAGCAGGGGTTTCTGCACGGATTCCTAAGGACCACCATGGGTCATATCAGAAAGAGCAGGGATTTCAGCACGGACCCCTATGGAACACCATGGGTCATATCAGAAAGAGCAGGGGTTTCTGCACTGACCTCTATGGAACACCATGTGTCATATCACAAGCGCAGGGATTTCTGCACGGAGTCCTGTGGAACACCATGGGTCATATTAGAAAGAGCAGGGGTTTCTGCACGTACTCCTATGGAACACAATGGGTCATATCAGAAAGAGCAGGGGTTTCTACACGGACCTCTTTTGAACACCATGGGCGATATCAGAAAGAGCATGTGTTTCTGCACGGATCCATATGGAACACCATGTGTCATATCAGAAAGAGCAGGGGTTCTGCACGGATTCCTATGGAACACCATGGTTCATATCAGAAAGAGCAGGGATTTCAGCACGGACCCCTATAGAACACCATGGGGCATATCAGAAAGACCAGGGGTGTCTGCATGGACTCACATGGAACACCATGGGTCATATCACTAAGAGCAAAGGTTTCTGCACGGACTCCTGTGGAACACCATAGGTCACATCAGAAAGAGCAGGGATTTCTGAACGGACTCCTATCACAAAGAGCAGGGGTTTCTGCACTGACCCCTATGGAACACCATGGGGCATATCAGAAAGAGCAGGGGTGTCTGCATGGACTCCTATGGAACACCATGGTCATATCACAAAGAGCAGGGGTTTCTGCCCTGACCCCTATGGAACACCGTGGGTCATATCAGAAAGAGCAGAGTTTTTTGCACTGACGCTAATGGAACACCATGGGTCATATCAGAAAGAGCAGGTGTTTATGCACTTTGCACAGACTCCTGTGGAACACCATTGGTCATATCAGAAAGAGCAGGGTTTTTTGCACGGACTCCTATCACAAAGAGCAGGGGTTTCTGCACTGACTCCCATGGAACACCATTGGTCATATCACAAAGAGCAGGGGTTTCTGCACGGATTCCCATGGAACACCATGGGTCATTTCAGAAAGAGCAGGGGTTTCTGCACGAACGCCTATTTAACACCATGGGTCATATCAGAAAGAACAGGGGTGTCTGCACGGACTCCTGTGGAACACAATGGGTCATATCACAAAGAGCAGGGGTTTCGGCACGGACTCCTATGGAACATCATGGGTCATATCAGAAAGAGCAGGAGTTTCTGCCCGGACTCCTGTGGAACACCATGGGTCACATCAGAAAGAGCAGAGGTTCCTGCACGTACTACTATGAAAAACCATGGGTGACATCAGAAAGAGCAGGGGTTTCTGCACGGACTCGCATGGAACACCATGGGTCATATGAGAAAGAGCAGGGGTTTCTGCACGGATTTCTATGTAACACCATGGGTCATATCAGAAAGAGAAGGTGTTTCTGCACGGACTTCTATGGAACACCATAGGTCATATCAGAAAGAGCAGGGATTTGTGCACGGACTCCTGTGCAACACCATGGGTCATATCACGAAGAGCAGGGGTTTCTGCATGGACCCCTATGGAACACCATGGGTCATAACAGAAAAAGCAGGGGTTTCTGCACGGACTCCGATGGAACACCATGAGTAATATCACAAAGAGCACGGGTTTCTGCACAGACTCCTATGGAACACCATGGTCATATCACAAAGAGCAGGGGTTTCTGCACAGACTCCTGTGGAACACCATGGGTCATATCAGAAAGAGCAGGGGTTTCTGCACGGACTCCTATCACAAAGAGCAGGGGTTTCTGAACGGACTCCTATCACAAAGAGCAGGGGTTTCTGCACTGAATCCCATGGAACACCATGGGTCATATCACAAAGAGCAGGGGTTTCTGCACTGACCCCTGTGGAACACCGTGGGTCATATCAGAAAGAGCAAGGATTTCTGCACAGACTCCTTTGGAACACAATGGTCATATCACAAAGAGCAGGGGTATCTGCACGGACTCCTGTGGAACACCATGGGTCTATCAGAAAGAGCAATTTCTGCACAGACTCCTATGGAACACCATGGTCATATCACAAAGAGCAGGGGTTTCTGCTCTGACCCTAATGGAACACCATGGGTCATATCTGAACTAGCAGGGGTTTCTGCACTCTGCACAGACTCCTGTGGAACACCATTGGTCATATCAGAAAGAGCAGGGTTTTTTGCACGGACTCCTATCACAAAGAGCAGGTGTTTCTGCACGGACTCCCATGGAATACCGTGGGTCATATCAGAAAGAGCAGGGGTTTCTTCACAGACTCCAATGGAACACTATGGTCGTGTCACAAAGAGCAGGGGTTTCTGCACTGACCCCTATGGAACACCGTGGGTCATATCAGAAAGAGCAGGGGTTTCTGCACGGACTCCGATGGAACACCATGAGTAATATCACAAAGAGCACGGGTTTCTGCACAGACTCCTGTGGAACACCATGGGTCATATCAGAAAGAGCAGGGGTTTCTGCACGAACTCCTATCACAAAGAGCAGGGGTTTCTGCACGGACTCCTGTGGAACACCATGGGTAATATCAGAAAGAGCAGGGGTTTCTGCACGGACGCATATTTAACACCATGGGGCATATCAGAAAGAATAGGGGTGTCCGCACGTACTCCTGTGGAATACCATGGGTAATATCAGAAAGAGCAGGGGTTTCTGCACGGACTCCATTGGAACACAATGGGTCATATCACAAAGAGCAGGGATTTCTGCACGGACCCCCATGGAACACCATAGGTCATATCACAAAGAGCAGGGGTTTCTTCACAGACTCCAATGGAACACTATGGTCGTGTCACAAAGAGCAGGGGTTTCTGCACTGACCCCTATGGAACACCGTGGGATATATCAGAAAGAGCAGGGGTTTCTGCACAGACTCCATTGGAACACAATGGGTCATATCACAAAGAGCAGGGATTTCTGCACGGTCCCCTATGGAACACCATGGGTCATATCAGAAAGAGCAGGGGTTTCTGCACGGACTCCTGTGGAACAGCATGGGTCACATCAGAAAGAGCAGGGGTTTCTGAACGGACTCCTATCTCAAAGAGCAGGGGTTTCTGCACTGACCTCTATGGAACACCATGGGTCATATCACAAAGAGCAGGGCTTTCTGCATGGACTCCCATGGAACACAATGGGTCACATCAGAAAGAGCAGGGATTTTGCACGGCCCCTATGGACCACCATGGGTCATATCACAAAGAGCAGGGGTTTCTGCACTGAACCCTATGGAACACCATGGCTCATATCAGAAAGAGAAGGGGTTTCTGCACGGACTCCTATGGAACACCATGAGTAATATCACAAAGAGCACGGGTTTCTGCACAGACTCCTATGGAACACCATGGTCATATCACAAAGAGCAGGGTTTTCTGCACAGACTCCTGTGGAACATCATGGGTCATATCAGAAAGAGCAGGGGTTTCTGCACGGACTCCGATGGAACACCATGAGTAATATCACAAACAGCACGGGTTTCTGCACAGACTCCTATGGAACACCATGGTCATATCACAAAGAGCAGGGTTTTCTGCACAGACTCCTGTGGAACACCATGGGTCATATCAGAAAGAGCAGGGGTTTCTGCACGGACTCCTATCACAAAGAGCAGGGGTTTCTGCACGGACTCCTATCACAAAGAGCAGGGGTTTCTGCACTGAATCCCATGTAACACCATGGGTCATATCACAAAGAGCAGGGGTTTCTGCACTGACCCCTATGGAACACCGTGGGTCATATCAGAAAGAGCAGGGGTTTCTGCACTGACCCTAATGGAACACCATGGGTCATATCAGAAAGAGCAGGGGTTTCTGCACTCTGCACAGACTCCTGTGGAACACCATTGGTCATATCAGAAATAGCAGGGTTTTTTGCACGGACTCCTATCACTAAGAGCAGGGGTTTCTGCACGGACTCCCATGGAACGCCATGGGTCATATCGCAAAGAGCAGGGGTTTCTGCACGGACTCCTATGGAACATCATGGGTCATATCAGAAAGAGCAGGGGTTTCTGCACTGAACCATATAGAACACCATGGGTCATATCAGGAAGAGCAGGGGTTTCTGCACGGACTCCGATGAAACACCATAGGTCATATCACAAAAAGCAGGGGTTTCTGCACGGATTCCTAAGGACCAACATGGGTCATATCAGAGAGAGCAGGGATGTCAGCACGGACCCCTATGGAACACCATGGGGCATATCAGAAAGAGCAGGGGTGTCTGCACTGACCTCTATGGAACACCATGTGTCATATCACAAAGCGCAGGGGTTTCTGCACGGAGTCCTGTGGAACACCATGGGTCATACCAGAAAGAGCAGGGGTTTCTGCACTGACCCTAATGGAACACCATGGGGCATATCAGAACTAGCAGGGGTTTCTGCACTCAGCACAGACTCCTGTGGAACACCATTGGTCATATCAGAAAGAACAGGGTTTTTTGCACGGACTCCTATCACAAAGAGCAGGGGTTTCTGCACGGACTTCTATCACAAAGAGCAGGGGTTTCTGCACTGACTCCCATGGAACACAATAGGTCATATCACAAAGAGCAGGGGTTTCTGCACTGACCAATATGGAACACTGTGGGTCATATCAGAAAGAGCAGGGGTTTCTGCACGGACGCCTATTTAACACCATGGGTCATATCAGAAAGAACAGGGGTGTCTGCACGGACTCCTGTGGAATACCATGGGTAATATCAGAAAGAGCAGGGGTTTCTGCACGGACCCCTATGTAACACCATGCGGCATATCAGAAACAACAGGGGTGTCTGCACGGTCTCACATGCAACACCATGGGTCATATCACAAAGAGCAGGGGTTTCTGCACGGACTCCTGTGGAACACCATGGTCATATCACAAAGAGCAGGGGTTTCTGCACTGACCCCTATGGAACACCGTGGGTCATATCAGAAAGAGCAGGGTTTTCTGCACGGACTCCGATGGAACACCATGAGTAATATCACAAAGAGCACGGGTTTCTGCACAGACTCCTGTGGAACACCATGGGTCATATCAGAAAGAGCAGGGGTTTCTGCACGAACTCCTATCACAAAGAGCAGGGGTTTCTGCACGGACTCCTGTGGAACACCATGGGTAATATCAGAAAGAGCAGTGGTTTCTGCACGGACTCCCATGGAACACCATGAGTAATATCACAAAGAGCACGGGTTTCTGCACAGACTCCTATGGAACACCATGGTCATATCTCAAAGAACAGGGGTTTCTGCACAGACTCCTGTGGAACACCATGGGTCATATCAGAAAGAGCTGGGGCTTCTGCACGGACTCCTATCACAAAGAGCAGGGGTTTCTGCACGGACTCCTATCACAAAGAGCAGGGTTTTCTGCACTGAATCCCATGGAACACCATGGGTCATATCACAAAGAGCAGGGGTTTCTGCACTGACCCCTATGGAACACCGTGGGTCATATCAGAAAGAGCAGGGGTTTCTGCACTGACCCTAATGGAACACCATGGGTCATATCAGAAAGAGCAGGGGTTTCTGCACTCTGCACAGACTCCTGTGGAACACCATTGGTCATATCAGAAAGAGCAGGGTTTTTTGCACGGACTCCTATCACAAAGAGCAGGGGTTTCTGCACGGACTCCCATGGAACGCCATGTTTCATATCACAAAGAGCAGGGGTTTCTGCACGGACTCCTATGGAACATCATGGGTCATATCAGGAAGAGCAGGGGTTTCTGCACTGAACCCTGTAGAACACCATGGGTCATATCAGGAAGAGCAGGGGTTTCTGCACGGACTCTGATGAAACACCATAGGTCATATCACAAAAAGCAGGGGTTTCTGCACGGATTCCTAAGGACCACCATGGGTCATATCAGAGAGAGCAGGGATGTCAGCACGGACCCCTATGGAACACCATGGGGCATATCAGAAAGAGCAGGGGTGTCTGCACTGACCTCTATGGAACACCATGTGTCATATCACAAAGCGCAGGGATTTCTGCACGGAGTCCTGTGGAACACCATGGGTCATATCAGAAAGAGCAGGGGTTTCTGCACGTACTCCTATGGAACACAATGGGTGATATCAGAAAGAGCATGTGTTTCTGCACGGATCCATATGGAACACCATGGGTCATATCAGAAAGAGCAGGGGTTCTGCACGGATTCCTATGGAACACCATGGGGCATATCAGAAAGAGCAGGGGTGTCTGCATGGACTCCAATGGAACACCATGGGTCATATCACAAAGAGCACGGGTTTCTGCACAGACTCCTGTGGAACACCATGGGTCATATCAGAAAGAGCAGGGGTTTCTGCACGAACTCCTATCACAAAGAGCAGGGGTTTCTGCACGGACTCCTGTGGAACACCATGGGTAATATCAGAAAGAGCAGGGGCTTCTGCACGGATTCCTATCACAAAGAGCAGGGGTTTCTGCACGGACTCCTATCACAAAGAGCAGGGTTTTCTGCACTGAATCCCATGGAACACCATGGGTCATATCACAAAGAGCAGGGGTTTCTGCACTGACCCCTATGGAACACCGTGGGTCATATCAGAAAGAGCAGGGGTTTCTGCACTGACCCTAATGGAACACCATGGGTCATATCAGAAAGAGCAGGGGTTTCTGCACTCTGCACAGACTCCTGTGGAACACCATTGGTCATATCAGAAAGAGCAGGGTTTTTTGCACGGACTCCTATCACAAAGAGCAGGGGTTTCTGCACGGACTCCCATGGAACGCCATGTTTCATATCACAAAGAGCAGGGGTTTCTGCACGGACTCCTATGGAACATCATGGGTCATATCAGGAAGAGCAGGGGTTTCTGCACTGAACCCTGTAGAACACCATGGGGCATATCAGAAAGAGCAGGGGTGTCTGCACTGACCTCTATGGAACACCATGTGTCATATCACAAAGCGCAGGGATTTCTGCACGGAGTCCTGTGGAACACCATGGGTCATATCAGAAAGAGCAGGGGTTTCTGCACGTACTCCTATGGAACACAATGGGTGATATCAGAAAGAGCATGTGTTTCTGCACGGATCCATATGGAACACCATGGGTCATATCAGAAAGAGCAGGGGTTCTGCACGGATTCCTATGGAACACCATGGGGCATATCAGAAAGAGCAGGGGTGTCTGCATGGACTCCAATGGAACACCATGGGTCATATCACAAAGAGCAGGGCTTTTTGCATGGACTCCCATGGAACACAATGGGTCATATCACAAAGAGCAGGGGTTTTGCACGGCCCCTATGGAACACCATGGGTCAAATCAGAAGAAGCAGGGGTTCTGCACGGACTCATATGGAACACCAGGGGTCATATCAGAACTAGCAGGGGTTTCTGCACTCTGCACAGACTCCTGTGGAACACCATTGGTCATATCAGAAAGAGCAGGGTTTTTTGCACGGACTCCTATCACAAAGAGCAGGGGTTTCTGCACTGACCCTAATGGAACACCATAGGTCATATCACAAAGAGCAGGGGTTTCTTCACAGACTCCAATGGAACACCATGGTCGTGTCACAAAGAGCAGGGGTTTCTGCACTGACCCCTATGGAACGCCGTGGGTCATATCAGAAAGAGCAGGGTTTTCTGCACGGACTCCGATGGAACACCATGAGTAATATCACAAAGAGCACGGGTTTCTGCACAGACTCCTGTGGAACACCATGGATCATATCAGAAAGAGCAGGGGTTTCTGCACGAACTCCTATCACAAAGAGCAGGGGTTTCTGCACGGACTCCTGTGGAACACCATGGGTAATATCAGAAAGAATAGGGGTGTCTGCACGGAGTCCTGTGGAACACCATGGGTCATACCAGAAAGAGCAGGGGTTTCTGCACTGACCCTAATGGAACACCATGGGGCATATCAGAACTAGCAGGGGTTTCTGCACTCTGCACAGACTCCTGTGGAACACCATTGGTCATATCAGAAAGAACAGGGTTTTTTGCACGGACTCCTATCACAAAGAGCAGGGGTTTCTGCACGGACTTCTATCACAAAGAGCAGGGGTTTCTGCACTGACTCCCATGGAACACAATAGGTCATATCACAAAGAGCAGGGGTTTCTGCACTGACCAATATGGAACACTGTGGGTCATATCAGAAAGAGCAGGGGTTTCTGCACGGACGCCTATTTAACACCATGGGTCATATCAGAAAGAACAGGGGTGTCTGCACGGACTCCTGTGGAATACCATGGGTAATATCAGAAAGAGCAGGGGTTTCTGCACGGACCCCTATGTAACACCATGCGGCATATCAGAAACAACAGGGGTGTCTGCACGGTCTCACATGCAACACCATGGGTCATATCACAAAGAGCAGGGGTTTCTGCACGGACTCCTGTGGAACACCATGGTCATATCACAAAGAGCAGGGGTTTCTGCACTGACCCCTATGGAACACCGTGGGTCATATCAGAAAGAGCAGGGTTTTCTGCACGGACTCCGATGGAACACCATGAGTAATATCACAAAGAGCACGGGTTTCTGCACAGACTCCTGTGGAACACCATGGGTCATATCAGAAAGAGCAGGGGTTTCTGCACGAACTCCTATCACAAAGAGCAGGGGTTTCTGCACGGACTCCTGTGGAACACCATGGGTAATATCAGAAAGAGCAGTGGTTTCTGCACGGACTCCCATGGAACACCATGAGTAATATCACAATGAGCACGGGTTTCTGCACAGACTCCTATGGAACACCATGGTCATATCTCAAAGAACAGGGGTTTCTGCACAGACTCCTGTGGAACACCATGGGTCATATCAGAAAGAGCAGGGGCTTCTGCACGGACTCCTATCACAAAGAGCAGGGGTTTCTGCACGGACTCCTATCACAAAGAGCAGGGTTTTCTGCACTGAATCCCATGGAACACCATGGGTCATATCACAAAGAGCAGGGGTTTCTGCACTGACCCCTATGGAACACCGTGGGTCATATCAGAAAGAGCAGGGGTTTCTGCACTGACCCTAATGGAACACCATGGGTCATATCAGAAAGAGCAGGGGTTTCTGCACTCTGCACAGACTCCTGTGGAACACCATTGGTCATATCAGAAAGAGCAGGGTTTTTCGCACGGACTCCTATCACAAAGAGCAGGGGCTTCTGCACGGACTCCCATGGAACGCCATGTTTCATATCACAAAGAGCAGGGGTTTCTGCACGGACTCCTATGGAACATCATGGGTCATATCAGGAAGAGCAGGGGTTTCTGCACTGAACCCTGTAGAACACCATGGGTCATATCAGGAAGAGCAGGGGTTTCTGCACGGACTCTGATGAAACACCATAGGTCATATCACAAAAAGCAGGGGTTTCTGCACGGATTCCTAAGGACCACCATGGGTCATATCAGAGAGAGCAGGGATGTCAGCACGGACCCCTATGGAACACCATGGGGCATATCAGAAAGAGCAGGGGTGTCTGCACTGACCTCTATGGAACACCATGTGTCATATCACAAAGCGCAGGGATTTCTGCACGGAGTCCTGTGGAACACCATGGGTCATATCAGAAAGAGCAGGGGTTTCTGCACGTACTCCTATGGAACACAATGGGTGATATCAGAAAGAGCATGTGTTTCTGCACGGATCCATATGGAACACCATGGGTCATATCAGAAAGAGCAGGGGTTCTGCACTGACCCCTATGGAACACCATGGGGCATATCAGAAAGAGCAGGGGTTTCTGCACTGACCCTAATGGAACACCATGGGTCATATCAGAAAGAGCAGGGGTTTCTGCACTCTGCACAGACTCCTGTGGAACACCATGGGTCATATCAGAAAGAGCAGGGGTTTCTGCACGTACTCCTATGGAACACAATGGGTGATATCAGAAAGAGCATGTGTTTCTGCACGGATCCATATGGAACACCATGGGTCATATCAGAAAGAGCAGGGGTTCTGCACGGATTCCTATGGAACACCATGGGGCATATCAGAAAGAGCAGGGGTGTCTGCATGGACTCCAATGGAACACCATGGGTCATATCACAAAGAGCAGGGCTTTTTGCATGGACTCCCATGGAACACAATGTGTCATATCACAAAGAGCAGGGGTTTTGCACGGCCCCTATGGAACACCATGGGTCAAATCAGAAGAAGCAGGGGTTCTGCACGGACTCATATGGAACACCAGGGGTCATATCAGAACTAGCAGGGGTTTCTGCACTCTGCACAGACTCCTGTGGAACACCATTGGTCATATCAGAAAGAGCAGGGTTTTTTGCACGGACTCCTATCACAAAGAGCAGGGGTTTCTGCACTGACCCTAATGGAACACCATAGGTCATATCACAAAGAGCAGGGGTTTCTTCACAGACTCCAATGGAACACCATGGTCGTGTCACAAAGAGCAGGGGTTTCTGCACTGACCCCTATGGAACGCCGTGGGTCATATCAGAAAGAGCAGGGTTTTCTGCACGGACTCCGATGGAACACCATGAGTAATATCACAAAGAGCACGGGTTTCTGCACAGACTCCTGTGGAACACCATGGATCATATCAGAAAGAGCAGGGGTTTCTGCACGAACTCCTATCACAAAGAGCAGGGGTTTCTGCACGGACTCCTGTGGAACACCA
This sequence comes from Mobula birostris, assembly GCF_030028105.1. Classification (NCBI taxonomy): domain Eukaryota; kingdom Metazoa; phylum Chordata; class Chondrichthyes; order Myliobatiformes; family Myliobatidae; genus Mobula; species Mobula birostris. Next base: position 12,465 of record NW_027278710.1, on the reverse strand, counting down.
TGGGTAATATCAGAAAGAATAGGGGTGTCTGCACGGAGTCCTGTGGAACACCATGGGTCATACCAGAAAGAGCAGGGGTTTCTGCACTGACCCTAATGGAACACCATGGGGCATATCAGAACTAGCAGGGGTTTCTGCACTCTGCACAGACTCCTGTGGAACACCATTGGTCATATCAGAAAGAACAGGGTTTTTTGCACGGACTCCTATCACAAAGAGCAGGGGTTTCTGCACGGACTTCTATCACAAAGAGCAGGGGTTTCTGCACTGACTCCCATGGAACACAATAGGTCATATCACAAAGAGCAGGGGTTTCTGCACTGACCAATATGGAACACTGTGGGTCATATCAGAAAGAGCAGGGGTTTCTGCACGTACTCCTATGGAACACAATGGGTGATATCAGAAAGAGCATGTGTTTCTGCACGGATCCATATGGAACACCATGGGTCATATCAGAAAGAGCAGGGGTTCTGCACGGATTCCTATGGAACACCATGGGGCATATCAGAAAGAGCAGGGGTGTCTGCATGGACTCCAATGGAACACCATGGGTCATATCACAAAGAGCACGGGTTTCTGCACAGACTCCTGTGGAACACCATGGGTCATATCAGAAAGAGCAGGGGTTTCTGCACGAACTCCTATCACAAAGAGCAGGGGTTTCTGCACGGACTCCTGTGGAACACCATGGGTAATATCAGAAAGAGCAGGGGCTTCTGCACGGATTCCTATCACAAAGAGCAGGGGTTTCTGCACGGACTCCTATCACAAAGAGCAGGGTTTTCTGCACTGAATCCCATGGAACACCATGGGTCATATCACAAAGAGCAGGGGTTTCTGCACTGACCCCTATGGAACACCGTGGGTCATATCAGAAAGAGCAGGGGTTTCTGCACTGACCCTAATGGAACACCATGGGTCATATCAGAAAGAGCAGGGGTTTCTGCACTCTGCACAGACTCCTGTGGAACACCATGGGTCATATCAGAAAGAGCAGGGGTTTCTGCACGTACTCCTATGGAACACAATGGGTGATATCAGAAAGAGCATGTGTTTCTGCACGGATCCATATGGAACACCATGAGTCATATCAGAAAGAGCAGGGGTTCTGCACGGATTCCTATGGAACACCATGGGGCATATCAGAAAGAGCAGGGGTGTCTGCATGGACTCCAATGGAACACCATGGGTCATATCACAAAGAGCAGGGCTTTTTGCATGGACTCCCATGGAACACAATGGGTCATATCACAAAGAGCAGGGGTTTTGCACGGCCCCTATGGAACACCATGGGTCAAATCAGAAGAAGCAGGGGTTCTGCACGGACTCATATGGAACACCAGGGGTCATATCAGAACTAGCAGGGGTTTCTGCACTCTGCACAGACTCCTGTGGAACACCATTGGTCATATCAGAAAGAGCAGGGTTTTTTGCACGGACTCCTATCACAAAGAGCAGGGGTTTCTGCACTGACCCTAATGGAACACCATAGGTCATATCACAAAGAGCAGGGGTTTCTTCACAGACTCCAATGGAACACCATGGTCGTGTCACAAAGAGCAGGGGTTTCTGCACTGACCCCTATGGAACGCCGTGGGTCATATCAGAAAGAGCAGGGTTTTCTGCACGGACTCCGATGGAACACCATGAGTAATATCACAAAGAGCACGGGTTTCTGCACAGACTCCTGTGGAACACCATGGATCATATCAGAAAGAGCAGGGGTTTCTGCACGAACTCCTATCACAAAGAGCAGGGGTTTCTGCACGGACTCCTGTGGAACACCATGGGTAATATCAGAAAGAATAGGGGTGTCTGCACGGAGTCCTGTGGAACACGATGGGTCATACCAGAAAGAGCAGGGGTTTCTGCACTGACCCTAATGGAACACCATGGGGCATATCAGAACTAGCAGGGGTTTCTGCACTCTGCACAGACTCCTGTGGAACACCATTGGTCATATCAGAAAGAACAGGGTTTTTTGCACGGACTCCTATCACAAAGAGCAGGGGTTTCTGCACGGACTTCTATCACAAAGAGCAGGGGTTTCTGCACTGACTCCCATGGAACACAATAGGTCATATCACAAAGAGCAGGGGTTTCTGCACTGACCAATATGGAACACTGTGGGTCATATCAGAAAGAGCAGGGGTTTCTGCACGGACGCCTATTTAACACCATGGGTCATATCAGAAAGAACAGGGGTGTCTGCACGGACTCCTGTGGAATACCATGGGTAATATCAGAAAGAGCAGGGGTTTCTGCACGGACCCCTATGTAACACCATGCGGCATATCAGAAACAACAGGGGTGTCTGCACGGTCTCACATGCAACACCATGGGTCATATCACAAAGAGCAGGGGTTTCTGCACGGACTCCTGTGGAACACCATGGTCATATCACAAAGAGCAGGGGTTTCTGCACTGACCCCTATGGAACACCGTGGGTCATATCAGAAAGAGCAGGGTTTTCTGCACGGACTCCGATGGAACACCATGAGTAATATCACAAAGAGCACGGGTTTCTGCACAGACTCCTGTGGAACACCATGGGTCATATCAGAAAGAGCAGGGGTTTCTGCACGAACTCCTATCACAAAGAGCAGGGGTTTCTGCACGGACTCCTGTGGAACACCATGGGTAATATCAGAAAGAGCAGTGGTTTCTGCACGGACTCCCATGGAACACCATGAGTAATATCACAATGAGCACGGGTTTCTGCACAGACTCCTATGGAACACCATGGTCATATCTCAAAGAACAGGGGTTTCTGCACAGACTCCTGTGGAACACCATGGGTCATATCAGAAAGAGCAGGGGCTTCTGCACGGACTCCTATCACAAAGAGCAGGGGTTTCTGCACGGACTCCTATCACAAAGAGCAGGGTTTTCTGCACTGAATCCCATGGAACACCATGGGTCATATCACAAAGAGCAGGGGTTTCTGCACTGACCCCTATGGAACACCGTGGGTCATATCAGAAAGAGCAGGGGTTTCTGCACTGACCCTAATGGAACACCATGGGTCATATCAGAAAGAGCAGGGGTTTCTGCACTCTGCACAGACTCCTGTGGAACACCATTGGTCATATCAGAAAGAGCAGGGTTTTTCGCACGGACTCCTATCACAAAGAGCAGGGGCTTCTGCACGGACTCCCATGGAACGCCATGTTTCATATCACAAAGAGCAGGGGTTTCTGCACGGACTCCTATGGAACATCATGGGTCATATCAGGAAGAGCAGGGGTTTCTGCACTGAACCCTGTAGAACACCATGGGTCATATCAGGAAGAGCAGGGGTTTCTGCACGGACTCTGATGAAACACCATAGGTCATATCACAAAAAGCAGGGGTTTCTGCACGGATTCCTAAGGACCACCATGGGTCATATCAGAGAGAGCAGGGATGTCAGCACGGACCCCTATGGAACACCATGGGGCATATCAGAAAGAGCAGGGGTGTCTGCACTGACCTCTATGGAACACCATGTGTCATATCACAAAGCGCAGGGATTTCTGCACGGAGTCCTGTGGAACACCATGGGTCATATCAGAAAGAGCAGGGGTTTCTGCACGTACTCCTATGGAACACAATGGGTGATATCAGAAAGAGCATGTGTTTCTGCACGGATCCATATGGAACACCATGGGTCATATCAGAAAGAGCAGGGGTTCTGCACTGACCCCTATGGAACACCATGGGGCATATCAGAAAGAGCAGGGGTTTCTGCACTGACCCTAATGGAACACCATGGGTCATATCAGAAAGAGCAGGGGTTTCTGCACTCTGCACAGACTCCTGTGGAACACCATGGGTCATATCAGAAAGAGCAGGGGTTTCTGCACGTACTCCTATGGAACACAATGGGTGATATCAGAAAGAGCATGTGTTTCTGCACGGATCCATATGGAACACCATGGGTCATATCAGAAAGAGCAGGGGTTCTGCACGGATTCCTATGGAACACCATGGGGCATATCAGAAAGAGCAGGGGTGTCTGCATGGACTCCAATGGAACACCATGGGTCATATCACAAAGAGCAGGGCTTTTTGCATGGACTCCCATGGAACACAATGGGTCATATCACAAAGAGCAGGGGTTTTGCACGGCCCCTATGGAACACCATGGGTCAAATCAGAAGAAGCAGGGGTTCTGCACGGACTCATATGGAACACCAGGGGTCATATCAGAACTAGCAGGGGTTTCTGCACTCTGCACAGACTCCTGTGGAACACCATTGGTCATATCAGAAAGAGCAGGGTTTTTTGCACGGACTCCTATCACAAAGAGCAGGGGTTTCTGCACTGACCCTAATGGAACACCATAGGTCATATCACAAAGAGCAGGGGTTTCTTCACAGACTCCAATGGAACACCATGGTCGTGTCACAAAGAGCAGGGGTTTCTGCACTGACCCCTATGGAACGCCGTGGGTCATATCAGAAAGAGCAGGGTTTTCTGCACGGACTCCGATGGAACACCATGAGTAATATCACAAAGAGCACGGGTTTCTGCACAGACTCCTGTGGAACACCATGGATCATATCAGAAAGAGCAGGGGTTTCTGCACGAACTCCTATCACAAAGAGCAGGGGTTTCTGCACGGACTCCTGTGGAACACCATGGGTAATATCAGAAAGAATAGGGGTGTCTGCACGGAGTCCTGTGGAACACGATGGGTCATACCAGAAAGAGCAGGGGTTTCTGCACTGACCCTAATGGAACACCATGGGGCATATCAGAACTAGCAGGGGTTTCTGCACTCTGCACAGACTCCTGTGGAACACCATTGGTCATATCAGAAAGAACAGGGTTTTTTGCACGGACTCCTATCACAAAGAGCAGGGGTTTCTGCACGGACTTCTATCACAAAGAGCAGGGGTTTCTGCACTGACTCCCATGGAACACAATAGGTCATATCACAAAGAGCAGGGGTTTCTGCACTGACCAATATGGAACACTGTGGGTCATATCAGAAAGAGCAGGGGTTTCTGCACGTACTCCTATGGAACACAATGGGTGATATCAGAAAGAGCATGTGTTTCTGCACGGATCCATATGGAACACCATGGGTCATATCAGAAAGAGCAGGGGTTCTGCACGGATTCCTATGGAACACCATGGGGCATATCAGAAAGAGCAGGGGTGTCTGCATGGACTCCAATGGAACACCATGGGTCATATCACAAAGAGCACGGGTTTCTGCACAGACTCCTGTGGAACACCATGGGTCATATCAGAAAGAGCAGGGGTTTCTGCACGAACTCCTATCACAAAGAGCAGGGGTTTCTGCACGGACTCCTGTGGAACACCATGGGTAATATCAGAAAGAGCAGGGGCTTCTGCACGGATTCCTATCACAAAGAGCAGGGGTTTCTGCACGGACTCCTATCACAAAGAGCAGGGTTTTCTGCACTGAATCCCATGGAACACCATGGGTCATATCACAAAGAGCAGGGGTTTCTGCACTGACCCCTATGGAACACCGTGGGTCATATCAGAAAGAGCAGGGGTTTCTGCACTGACCCTAATGGAACACCATGGGTCATATCAGAAAGAGCAGGGGTTTCTGCACTCTGCACAGACTCCTGTGGAACACCATGGGTCATATCAGAAAGAGCAGGGGTTTCTGCACGTACTCCTATGGAACACAATGGGTGATATCAGAAAGAGCATGTGTTTCTGCACGGATCCATATGGAACACCATGGGTCATATCAGAAAGAGCAGGGGTTCTGCACGGATTCCTATGGAACACCATGGGGCATATCAGAAAGAGCAGGGGTGTCTGCATGGACTCCAATGGAACACCATGGGTCATATCACAAAGAGCAGGGCTTTTTGCATGGACTCCCATGGAACACAATGGGTCATATCACAAAGAGCAGGGGTTTTGCACGGCCCCTATGGAACACCATGGGTCAAATCAGAAGAAGCAGGGGTTCTGCACGGACTCATATGGAACACCAGGGGTCATATCAGAACTAGCAGGGGTTTCTGCACTCTGCACAGACTCCTGTGGAACACCATTGGTCATATCAGAAAGAGCAGGGTTTTTTGCACGGACTCCTATCACAAAGAGCAGGGGTTTCTGCACTGACCCTAATGGAACACCATAGGTCATATCACAAAGAGCAGGGGTTTCTTCACAGACTCCAATGGAACACCATGGTCGTGTCACAAAGAGCAGGGGTTTCTGCACTGACCCCTATGGAACGCCGTGGGTCATATCAGAAAGAGCAGGGTTTTCTGCACGGACTCCGATGGAACACCATGAGTAATATCACAAAGAGCACGGGTTTCTGCACAGACTCCTGTGGAACACCATGGATCATATCAGAAAGAGCAGGGGTTTCTGCACGAACTCCTATCACAAAGAGCAGGGGTTTCTGCACGGACTCCTGTGGAACACCATGGGTAATATCAGAAAGAATAGGGGTGTCTGCACGGAGTCCTGTGGAACACGATGGGTCATACCAGAAAGAGCAGGGGTTTCTGCACTGACCCTAATGGAACACCATGGGGCATATCAGAACTAGCAGGGGTTTCTGCACTCTGCACAGACTCCTGTGGAACACCATTGGTCATATCAGAAAGAACAGGGTTTTTTGCACGGACTCCTATCACAAAGAGCAGGGGTTTCTGCACGGACTTCTATCACAAAGAGCAGGGGTTTCTGCACTGACTCCCATGGAACACAATAGGTCATATCACAAAGAGCAGGGGTTTCTGCACTGACCAATATGGAACACTGTGGGTCATATCAGAAAGAGCAGGGGTTTCTGCACGGACGCCTATTTAACACCATGGGTCATATCAGAAAGAACAGGGGTGTCTGCACGGACTCCTGTGGAATACCATGGGTAATATCAGAAAGAGCAGGGGTTTCTGCACGGACCCCTATGTAACACCATGCGGCATATCAGAAACAACAGGGGTGTCTGCACGGTCTCACATGCAACACCATGGGTCATATCACAAAGAGCAGGGGTTTCTGCACGGACTCCTGTGGAACACCATGGTCATATCACAAAGAGCAGGGGTTTCTGCACTGACCCCTATGGAACACCGTGGGTCATATCAGAAAGAGCAGGGTTTTCTGCACGGACTCCGATGGAACACCATGAGTAATATCACAAAGAGCACGGGTTTCTGCACAGACTCCTGTGGAACACCATGGGTCATATCAGAAAGAGCAGGGGTTTCTGCACGAACTCCTATCACAAAGAGCAGGGGTTTCTGCACGGACTCCTGTGGAACACCATGGGTAATATCAGAAAGAGCAGTGGTTTCTGCACGGACTCCCATGGAACACCATGAGTAATATCACAATGAGCACGGGTTTCTGCACAGACTCCTATGGAACACCATGGTCATATCTCAAAGAACAGGGGTTTCTGCACAGACTCCTGTGGAACACCATGGGTCATATCAGAAAGAGCAGGGGCTTCTGCACGGACTCCTATCACAAAGAGCAGGGGTTTCTGCACGGACTCCTATCACAAAGAGCAGGGTTTTCTGCACTGAATCCCATGGAACACCATGGGTCATATCACAAAGAGCAGGGGTTTCTGCACTGACCCCTATGGAACACCGTGGGTCATATCAGAAAGAGCAGGGGTTTCTGCACTGACCCTAATGGAACACCATGGGTCATATCAGAAAGAGCAGGGGTTTCTGCACTCTGCACAGACTCCTGTGGAACACCATTGGTCATATCAGAAAGAGCAGGGTTTTTTGCACGGACTCCTATCACAAAGAGCAGGGGTTTCTGCACGGACTCCCATGGAACGCCATGTTTCATATCACAAAGAGCAGGGGTTTCTGCACGGACTCCTATGGAACATCATGGGTCATATCAGGAAGAGCAGGGGTTTCTGCACTGAACCCTGTAGAACACCATGGGTCATATCAGGAAGAGCAGGGGTTTCTGCACGGACTCTGATGAAACACCATAGGTCATATCACAAAAAGCAGGGGTTTCTGCACGGATTCCTAAGGACCACCATGGGTCATATCAGAGAGAGCAGGGATGTCAGCACGGACCCCTATGGAACACCATGGGGCATATCAGAAAGAGCAGGGGTGTCTGCACTGACCTCTATGGAACACCATGTGTCATATCACAAAGCGCAGGGATTTCTGCACGGAGTCCTGTGGAACACCATGGGTCATATCAGAAAGAGCAGGGGTTTCTGCACGTACTCCTATGGAACACAATGGGTGATATCAGAAAGAGCATGTGTTTCTGCACGGATCCATATGGAACACCATGGGTCATATCAGAAAGAGCAGGGGTTCTGCACGGATTCCTATGGAACACCATGGGGCATATCAGAAAGAGCAGGGGTGTCTGCATGGACTCCAATGGAACACCATGGGTCATATCACAAAGAGCACGGGTTTCTGCACAGACTCCTGTGGAACACCATGGGTCATATCAGAAAGAGCAGGGGTTTCTGCACGAACTCCTATCACAAAGAGCAGGGGTTTCTGCACGGACTCCTGTGGAACACCATGGGTAATATCAGAAAGAGCAGGGGCTTCTGCACGGATTCCTATCACAAAGAGCAGGGGTTTCTGCACGGACTCCTATCACAAAGAGCAGGGTTTTCTGCACTGAATCCCATGGAACACCATGGGTCATATCACAAAGAGCAGGGGTTTCTGCACTGACCCCTATGGAACACCGTGGGTCATATCAGAAAGAGCAGGGGTTTCTGCACTGACCCTAATGGAACACCATGGGTCATATCAGAAAGAGCAGGGGTTTCTGCACTCTGCACAGACTCCTGTGGAACACCATTGGTCATATCAGAAAGAGCAGGGTTTTTTGCACGGACTCCTATCACAAAGAGCAGGGGTTTCTGCACGGACTCCCATGGAACGCCATGTTTCATATCACAAAGAGCAGGGGTTTCTGCACGGACTCCTATGGAACATCATGGGTCATATCAGGAAGAGCAGGGGTTTCTGCACTGAACCCTGTAGAACACCATGGGGCATATCAGAAAGAGCAGGGGTGTCTGCACTGACCTCTATGGAACACCATGTGTCATATCACAAAGCGCAGGGATTTCTGCACGGAGTCCTGTGGAACACCATGGGTCATATCAGAAAGAGCAGGGGTTTCTGCACGTACTCCTATGGAACACAATGGGTGATATCAGAAAGAGCATGTGTTTCTGCACGGATCCATATGGAACACCATGGGTCATATCAGAAAGAGCAGGGGTTCTGCACGGATTCCTATGGAACACCATGGGGCATATCAGAAAGAGCAGGGGTGTCTGCATGGACTCCAATGGAACACCATGGGTCATATCACAAAGAGCAGGGCTTTTTGCATGGACTCCCATGGAACACAATGGGTCATATCACAAAGAGCAGGGGTTTTGCACGGCCCCTATGGAACACCATGGGTCAAATCAGAAGAAGCAGGGGTTCTGCACGGACTCATATGGAACACCAGGGGTCATATCAGAACTAGCAGGGGTTTCTGCACTCTGCACAGACTCCTGTGGAACACCATTGGTCATATCAGAAAGAGCAGGGTTTTTTGCACGGACTCCTATCACAAAGAGCAGGGGTTTCTGCACTGACCCTAATGGAACACCATAGGTCATATCACAAAGAGCAGGGGTTTCTTCACAGACTCCAATGGAACACCATGGTCGTGTCACAAAGAGCAGGGGTTTCTGCACTGACCCCTATGGAACGCCGTGGGTCATATCAGAAAGAGCAGGGTTTTCTGCACGGACTCGATGGAACACCATGAGTAATATCACAAAGAGCACGGGTTTCTGCACAGACTCCTGTGGAACACCATGGATCATATCAGAAAGAGCAGGGGTTTCTGCACGAACTCCTATCACAAAGAGCAGGGGTTTCTGCACGGACTCCTGTGGAACACCATGGGTAATATCAGAAAGAATAGGGGTGTCTGCACGGAGTCCTGTGGAACACCATGGGTCATACCAGAAAGAGCAGGGTTTCTGCACTGACCCTAATGGAACACCATGGGGCATATCAGAACTAGCAGGGGTTTCTGCACTCTGCACAGACTCCTGTGGAACACCATTGGTCATATCAGAAAGAACAGGGTTTTTTGCACGGACTCCTATCACAAAGAGCAGGGGTTTCTGCACGGACTTCTATCACAAAGAGCAGGGGTTTCTGCACTGACTCCCATGGAACACAATAGGTCATATCACAAAGAGCAGGGGTTTCTGCACTGACCAATATGGAACACTGTGGGTCATATCAGAAAGAGCAGGGGTTTCTGCACGGACGCCTATTTAACACCATGGGTCATATCAGAAAGAACAGGGGTGTCTGCACGGACTCCTGTGGAATACCATGGGTAATATCAGAAAGAGCAGGGGTTTCTGCACGGACCCCTATGTAACACCATGCGGCATATCAGAAACAACAGGGGTGTCTGCACGGTCTCACATGCAACACCATGGGTCATATCACAAAGAGCAGGGGTTTCTGCACGGACTCCTGTGGAACACCATGGTCATATCACAAAGAGCAGGGGTTTCTGCACTGACCCCTATGGAACACCGTGGGTCATATCAGAAAGAGCAGGGTTTTCTGCACGGACTCCGATGGAACACCATGAGTAATATCACAAAGAGCACGGGTTTCTGCACAGACTCCTGTGGAACACCATGGGTCATATCAGAAAGAGCAGGGGTTTCTGCACGAACTCCTATCACAAAGAGCAGGGGTTTCTGCACGGACTCCTGTGGAACACCATGGGTAATATCAGAAAGAGCAGTGGTTTCTGCACGGACTCCCATGGAACACCATGAGTAATATCACAATGAGCACGGGTTTTCTGCACAGACTCCTATGGAACACCATGGTCATATCTCAAAGAACAGGGGTTTCTGCACAGACTCCTGTGGAACACCATGGGTCATATCAGAAAGAGCAGGGGCTTCTGCACGGACTCCTATCACAAAGAGCAGGGGTTTCTGCACGGACTCCTATCACAAAGAGCAGGGTTTTCTGCACTGAATCCCATGGAACACCATGGGTCATATCACAAAGAGCAGGGGTTTCTGCACTGACCCCTATGGAACACCGTGGGTCATATCAGAAAGAGCAGGGGTTTCTGCACTGACCCTAATGGAACACCATGGGTCATATCAGAAAGAGCAGGGGTTTCTGCACTCTGCACAGACTCCTGTGGAACACCATTGGTCATATCAGAAAGAGCAGGGTTTTTCGCACGGACTCCTATCACAAAGAGCAGGGGCTTCTGCACGGACTCCCATGGAACGCCATGTTTCATATCACAAAGAGCAGGGGTTTCTGCACGGACTCCTATGGAACATCATGGGTCATATCAGGAAGAGCAGGGGTTTCTGCACTGAACCCTGTAGAACACCATGGGTCATATCAGGAAGAGCAGGGGTTTCTGCACGGACTCTGATGAAACACCATAGGTCATATCACAAAAAGCAGGGGTTTCTGCACGGATTCCTAAGGACCACCATGGGTCATATCAGAGAGAGCAGGGATGTCAGCACGGACCCCTATGGAACACCATGGGGCATATCAGAAAGAGCAGGGGTGTCTGCACTGACCTCTATGGAACACCATGTGTCATATCACAAAGCGCAGGGATTTCTGCACGGAGTCCTGTGGAACACCATGGGTCATATCAGAAAGAGCAGGGGTTTCTGCACGTACTCCTATGGAACACAATGGGTGATATCAGAAAGAGCATGTGTTTCTGCACGGATCCATATGGAACACCATGGGTCATATCAGAAAGAGCAGGGGTTCTGCACTGACCCCTATGGAACACCATGGGGCATATCAGAAAGAGCAGGGGTTTCTGCACTGACCCTAATGGAACACCATGGGTCATATCAGAAAGAGCAGGGGTTTCTGCACTCTGCACAGACTCCTGTGGAACACCATGGGTCATATCAGAAAGAGCAGGGGTTTCTGCACGTACTCCTATGGAACACAATGGGTGATATCAGAAAGAGCATGTGTTTCTGCACGGATCCATATGGAACACCATGGGTCATATCAGAAAGAGCAGGGGTTCTGCACGGATTCCTATGGAACACCATGGGGCATATCAGAAAGAGCAGGGGTGTCTGCATGGACTCCAATGGAACACCATGGGTCATATCACAAAGAGCAGGGCTTTTTGCATGGACTCCCATGGAACACAATGGGTCATATCACAAAGAGCAGGGGTTTTGCACGGCCCCTATGGAACACCATGGGTCAAATCAGAAGAAGCAGGGGTTCTGCACGGACTCATATGGAACACCAGGGGTCATATCAGAACTAGCAGGGGTTTCTGCACTCTGCACAGACTCCTGTGGAACACCATTGGTCATATCAGAAAGAGCAGGGTTTTTTGCACGGACTCCTATCACAAAGAGCAGGGGTTTCTGCACTGACCCTAATGGAACACCATAGGTCATAT